>NW_027514973.1:600000-876454 GCF_048772815.1 Callospermophilus lateralis | reverse complement strand
AGATCTCAGCTTCCAATGGCGACTCTCATGCGTTGCCTCCGAAAATCTTAACACAATTCTTCTCTGAGGTCAGTTCAAGAACTGAGTCTCTAAGGGGAATCACACCAGAATTCAACCCAGGTTGAACCAGTAATCTCTCACAATTAAAACCTAAACACTCCCACATGACCCTCATCTTCTTCCATATAGACACTCATCATAACCTCTGGCTGGAGGTTTCCATGAGGGCACAGCCCAAGACAGTGTCCAAAATAAGCTTCCTTGTCCCTCATTTGCCTAAAGTCACGTTTGCCTGGACACCCTTCCTATGAACCAGGAGTGATCAAATAGGCCTGACATTTATACTGCTCCACTTCTCCAATTTGAGGCCTACTGACTGAGGGGTTTAAATTCTTTTTGGGAATTGGACGCATGAGAAAACACAAGAACTATGGGCAAGCCACTGCAGAGCTTTGAAGAACCCATTTGACACAAAGGATCCCTATTCTTCCTTGATGGAAGTAAGTGCCCTACCAGAGGAAGGCAAGAGACTTCATCCACAATGACTCTACTTTTAGCCATTTTGGTTTTGGATGCACATATGGAATCTTTCTTTAGATTCATAAGGTGCATAGAATCTAAGCCACAGCCTCACACAGGGCCAAGAGGCTGATTCAGACACATCCCTTTCCAAAGCAATTAAGCAAAGAGCCACAGGAGATGCACATTTATTTCCAATTGAAAAGTCTTTTGTTAAGGCTTCCAAAAGTGTTGGCCTGAGGAAAACACCTTCCTGACATTCAGGGCAACAGAAAAATATGTATGCATAAGGCCCAAAGCAGGGTTTCTCCACTGAGATATTCCTGGTCACACTGCTATCTGAGTTTTCTGAGATGCTCGGCCATTCCATTCAGCTATCCAGTACATGGCCATTTCACAGACCTTGGAGGTGGTACATATCTTGGACACACAACCATGAGTCTATTCTTGAGAGTGACCAGAATTGAGTAAGAAATCAGGAACTTAGGAAGATTGCAGGTGTTGCCCATCCATAAGGCAAGCCGCAGTCCATTCATAAATTGGGCAGGATGAATGCTGGGAAGCTTTCTACTAGACAGGACACATCCATTGATGCATTCTCTTTTCTAATGTCTACAACCACTAACACAGTGGGATACACAGACATAGAAAAACTCGCATTGTCAAAGGACTTAGAAGAATCAGATAATTCCAAACCAAACAAACCTCCTTTCCTACCTATTCTGAGAAGATGAGACAAAACCACAAACCCCACCCAAACTCACAAATTCAACTTCTTCCCCCAAGTAGGTCTGTGACTATCCGGAATGTCCTCTGACTTGTGGGCCATACTGTGTTCTCCCGAAATGGCCTGTCCTGCCTCAGATCTGGTCACCTTGGCCAACTCTGTGAAGTTGTCAGGAGCAGTGAGCCAGTGTTGAGCCACTACCTGCTTTCTCAGGAAAGGCCCCTCTTCAGAGCACTCCTGGCATTTGGCCATCCTCACATCAATAGGTACCAAGAATGACTGACTCTGTCCTTGGTAAATCCAACAAGTGAGCCCACTGGAACTGTGACTGGGACTGGCTCTGGGTGCCTGGCTACTTGGATCACAAGTTCAGAGAGTTCCATCACCAAGGAAGTTAGGAAGGTCATTTCTTCGGGAACTGAAGGAGGTCACTGCCGTGGCAACCACTTTGTCCTAACACTTGCTTCCAAGGGTCCCATGAGATGGAGGCTGCCCCTAATTCCTGAGACACTTTCAAAAGTTAGAATGGTATACCAACCATAGGTACCCAGGAACAGCTCTCCACACAGGCTGGTTTGCTCCATCTCCTCTATGTTAAGGATAGTGAGTCTGATTCAGACTCAACCCTTCATCCTGACCAGGTTCTTTGCCATGGAAGATTACTTTTGCTCTCTCCGGTCCTTTATAGCTGCCTACATCTTCTCCAGGGATAATTTCTGCATTGACCTTTGAGGTTTTCAGCAGGTTGAAGATCCCCTACATTCCTGTATTGTAAGAACAAATCTGTCCCTGCTCTTCTGAATACTTAAATTGATGGAACAATGTATGGTTAGTGTTATTAACATGTTCAATTAAAACCAAAACACTACCACATGGCCCTTATATTCTTCCATATAGACACTCATCATTACCTCTGGCTGGAGGTTTCCACAAGGGGCGAAGCCCAAGACAGTGTCCAAAATAAGTTCCCTTGCCCCTCATTTGCCTAAAGTCTGGGTTTCCTGGACACCCTTCCTGTGAACCAGGATTGATCAAATAGGCCTGCCATTAATAATGCTCTTTTTCTCCTTTTTGAGGCCTACTGAACGTGAGGTATTGATTCTTTATGTGATTTGGAGTCATGTGAAACCCAAGCACCTTTTCTCGTCTTTGAAGAACTCATTAGACCCAAAGGATCCCTATTCGTACTTGATGGAGGTGAGGAGCCTAACAGAGGAAGCAAGAGACTTCATCCACAATGTCTGATCTTTTTGCCATTTTGGTTTTGGATGCACACATGGGATCTTTCTTTAGATCCATCAGGTGCTGAGATTCTAAGCCACAGCCTCACACAGAGCCGAGAGGATGATTTAGACACATCCTTTCTAAAGCAATTAATCTAAGAGCCACGGGTGATGCTCATTCATTTCCATTTGAAAGCAGTTTCTTCAGGCTTCACAAACTGGTGGTCTGAGGCAAAGACCTACCTGACATTCAGGTCAAGAGAACAGTAGGTAAGCAAAAGGCACAAAGCAGGGTTTCTCAACTGAGACTTTACTGGTCACACTGATATCTGAGTTTTCTGAGATCCTCCCCATTCATTTCAGGTATCCAGTAAATGGCCATGTCACAGAGCTGGGAGGTGGTACATATCTTGGACAAAAAAAATGAGCCTATTCTGGAGAATGGCCAGAATTCAGGAAGAAAACAGGAACTAAGGAAAATAGTAGGTGTTGCCCATCGATAAGGCAAGCAACAGTCCATTCATAAATTGGGCAGGATGTGTGCTGGAATGCTTTCTACTTGTCAGGACACACGCATTGATGCATTCACTTTTCTCATATCTACAACCACCGACAAAGTGGGATACACAGACATAGAATCACTCACCATGTCAAATGACTTATTAAAAACAGTCCACTCCAAACCAAACAAACTGCCTTTCCTGCCTATTCTCAGAACATGAGACAAAACCATAAACTCACATCCCACAAAGGCATATCTTTTACCCACATAGGTCTGTGAGTAACCAGAGTGTCCTCAGACTGATAGGCCATACTATGTTCCCCCCGAAATGGCCTGTCCTGTCTCAGATCTGGTCTCCTTTACCAACTCTCTAAAGTTTTCAGGAGCCATCGGTGAGTCACTACCTGCTTTCTCAGGAAAGGCCCCTCTTCAGAGCTTTCCTGGCATTTAGTGATCCACAAGAAAGACTGACTCTGTCCTTGGTAAATCCAAACAAGTGAACCCACTGGGAAAGGGACTGGGACTGGCTCTTGGTGCCTGGCTTCCTGGATCCCAAGTTCAGAGGGTTCCATCACCAAGGAAGTGAGGTAGGTCACTTCCTTCAGGAACTGAATGAGGTCACTGCCTTGGCAACCACTTTGTTCTAACATTTGCTTCCAATGGTTCCATGACATGGAGGCTGCCCCTACTTCCTGTGTCACATTCACAAGTTAGAATGGTATACCAACCATAGGCACCCGGGAACAGTCAGAGTCTACTAGGGTATGGCTTACTGTCAGGAATTCAGTATTTCAAATAGAAAATAGGAAAATGAATCTAATGTGTATACAAATATATGCTAGACAAAAATCTTCCCACTGTCCTCTACAACAATGCCTTGATATTTCCTTCACCACAAGTAAGACACAATTAGTGGAGAATAGTTTGAAAATCTGTGAATATATATCTGGAAAAAAAATGAATGGAGTTCACAACCTTGGAGGTGGTAGAGGAATTTCCAAATGTAAAAGAAAGGATAAACACTCCACAAACATGGAGCTCTGGTGGCCTAATAAATTTTTGAGAAACTGCCTCTGAGTTTGGGCCCTTGAAATATTTGTTGTTGTCAGGAGCTTTAGCTTCCTTTGTAGTGAGACCATCAAATCTGGGTCAGCATCTATGTGACCTGGATGGCATGGTTCCTTATTTTCTATTGAACATGAGGCAGCAGTTCTGAATTTTCTCTTTGTAGGTAAACTGAGGCCACTGGGGTCTAAGTGTCTAACCGTGTGGTCTGTGAAGCCATTTGGTCATACTCGAATTTTTGTGGTGTTATTTACTGCAGTACTCTGAGTTTGGTATTGGCTTCATGAAGTACAAGGAGATAAACTGGGACACAGTTCTAGAGGGAGTACTCTCATGTGTGGTGAGTGAGGGTCTGCAGGAGAATGCACCAACCAGGCTTCTATCCCAAAAAGCTTGCACCCATGTCCATAGCAACCTGATTCTGAACATTGCCATGAAACCTCTCCATATAACAAGATCCCTTTATTTGTAAGGGTCTGCTGGCTGCACCATGTCAGTCACAATCCATTTGGAAGCCAAGGGAAGATCCATGTGGCCCCACGACAGATGTTTTATCATACACCTGCCAACCACTGCTCTAGGCTCACTACTCAGCAGGCTCCAACTTTCTGGCATCTCTGTTCTACAATATTTTCATGAAACCCAGTCAATCAGGGCACTGTCTGGTATACTCGTGATCAGCAACAGACATCCAAAGATTCTCTAGTGCCACCTGTTCATAGGAATATCAAAAATTTTATGGTGTTTATCTAGCCAATTTTCAAGGATGAAGTTGGAGGCACTGTGGGTTTCAATTCATTCAGGAACCATGAAATAGTGAGGAAGCTCATTTCAATGAAAGCTCGGGACAACTCTCACAGGCAAGGCTTCCCAAGGAGTGGCCAAAAGGTCACATGAAGCCAGGCCCATTGAGGTTTACAATTGAGGTCCATGTGTGTTTTGACTCTCAACTATGGCTGCTAAGTCTTTCTGAATAAAGTCATGTGATATCCTGGCTGAGAATCCCAGTGCTCTTTGGAAAGCCAACCTGGGCCTAGATTTCAGTCTCCAAGGGCAACTCTCATGTGTGGCCTCCTAAATTCCAAACACAATTCATGCCAATACGTCGCTGAGATCTGTTCCAGAACTCAGTCTCTAAAGGGAATCACACAAGAGTTAAAGCCCAGGTTGACCCTGGAATCTTTTCCAACCGTAACACAAATGACCACAATTAAACCAAAACACTCCAACATGGCCCTCATCTTCTTCCATATAGACAGTCATAATAAACTCTGGTTGGAGGTTTCCATGAGGGGCGCAGCCCAAGACAGTGTTCAAAATAAGCTCACTTGCCACTCATTTGCCTAAAGTCAGGGTGGCATGGAAACCCTTCCTGTGAACGAGGGGTGATCAAATAGGCCTGCCATGAATACTGCTCTACTTCTCCAATTTGAGGCCTACTCTCTGTGGGGTATAGATTCTTTAAGAGAATTGGGGTCATGAGAAAACCCAAGCACCTATGGGCTACCCTCTGAAGGGATTTGAAGAACCCATTTGAGTGAACCAAGGAGTTGGATCAAAAGACTTTAGATATAGGGTTTTGGTTAGAGAGTGAATGTAAATTTCAGCATATGTGAAGAGTCAGCCACAGTGATGAACTGGGGAAAATGTGTAGGAAAGCAGATATCAATAGAGATATTAGGAAATCAGGCAAAGTACAAAGAGAGTGATAGGATAAGACATTTTTAACAGGGTTGAGTTTGAATATACAATCTTAGGAAGAAACAAATATGTAGTCACCAATAGGAATGATATTCGAGATCATTAGTGAATCAGGACATGGATGTTGTTAGTAATACATGCTCACTTTCAATATAGGCTTTGGTACAATCATAAGTGTGACACTTGCATTTTTTGTCAGGAATATTACTGTGATGAAATGCATATGTATATCAGGTGACTAGAATATTTCTTCCACCATTTTTGAAAGCAATATTTTAAAGGCTTATAAATTAGTATTGGGGATACAAATAGGTATACCCTGGGTCTATGAATATAGAGATGATTCTTTAATAGACCATACTGTGAATAAATAATATAACTGGTTCAAAATTTAAATAATGGATTGAATTGATATCTGAAAATATACAAGAAATCTTACATTGATATACATACATTCATTCCGAACAGTTATACATCTAATGATAATATTAGTGTTACGGTTTATTATGAAGAGTGTGTGAGTTTTGATTCAAAAGTGATTATGGAAATCGAAAATAATGTGTTTGGAAAGAATCTCATGAAAAGAACAGTCAAGAAACATGGAGGAATACATGTCTTCTCAAGTAGGAAGTGATTGAAAGTGAACCAAATGCCTATAAATTTGTAAAATTGTGGATGAAATGATATATCCTATATTGCCCATAAACTGCAGAAATAGTAATGTACCAGTGTTGAATAAAAATGAACTTCAAAATACACATCATGTCCCATAGGTGTCTTCTTGCATTGATGTTAAACTGGGTGAGTCACTGTAGAAATATTAGGATTTCTTAGCACCATTCCCTGAAGTTAGTTTTCAGTACTAGGAAACAAATATGTATTACAGTGGATGTATATTTCTAAGAATAATCTTGTGAAAAATTGATTATATATCCCCATACAGGAACATGAATGAATTTAGGCAGTGTATAGTAAGACACTTATATTTCATATTTTGAAAATCTGGAGACTATATATATATAGACACAAACACACACACATTATAATGTAGCAATATATATGCCAATTGAAATTCATCATGAAAAATAACTCATCTGCATATCAAAAAATATTCATTATACTGAACATGGATTATGTATAATGTTGTTCATCTAGGAAGGTCACCCATGGGTTGAATTTTTAGTTCCAACAGCCTTTAGGAGAAGTGATCTCTTCTCACAATTTGTATCTGCCAAGTCAGCCACCTCACAAGAATGTACGTGTGAAACCAGGTAGGATTCTATTTGTGCATATAAAAATACATGTGCTTAATAGGCTAAAGAGAAAGAGAGACAGAAATTCACATATTTCTTAACTTTAAAAACACATGGAGAATTATTTCAACAAATAATTGACTAGATTTATAACTCCTACCTTATATCATGCAAAAGGCAAGTACAACTACACACCATGCCTCTTCTGAACTGCTTGTATTTCTATTCTGTTTTGGTTATTTTTCTCATCATATTAGTATTAGTAGTCAGAGTCTATAAGGGTATGGGCTAGTGTCAAGGATTCAGTATTTCGAATAAAAAATTGAAAAATGAATCCAATGTGTATCCAAATATGTGCTACAAAAAAATCTTCCTTCTCTCATATAGAACAATGACTTGACATTATCATTGCCCCAAGTAAGTCACAATTAGAGGAGAAGAGTTAGAAAATCTGTAAATATATATCTGCAATGAAAATGCTCAGGAGTGCACAACCTTGGAGGTGGTAGAGGAGTTTCCAAAAGTAAGTGACATGGGAAATACTCCACAGACATGAAGATCTGCTGGCCTAAACACTTCTTGAGAAACTGCCTTTGAGGTTGGGCACTTGAAATATATGTTGTTTTCAGGAGCTTTCGCTTCCTTTATAGTGAGACCATCTAAGCTGGGTCTGCATCTATGTGACCTGGAGGACATGGCATCTTATTTTCCAATGAACATGAGGCAGCAATGCTGAATTCTCTCTTTCTAGGTAAACTATTGCCACTGGGGGCTAAGTGTCTCCCCGTGTGGATTGTGAAACCATTTGGTCATCTTCCACTTTTCGTGGTGTTTCTTGCTGCTGCACTGGTAGTTTGGTATTGGCATCACGAAATACAAGGAGTTCAACTGGGACACAGTGCTGGAGGGAGTTCTGTCACGTGTGGTACGTGTACCCTGGTCTACAGTAGAATGCACCAACCAGGCTTCTATCCCACATAGCTTGCCCCCTTGATCATAGCAACCTGATTCTAAACATTACTCTGAAACTTCTCCATATAACAAGATGCCTTTATATACAATGGTCTGATGGCTGCACCATGTCTGTCTCAAGACAATTGAAAGTCAATGGCAGATCCACATGGCCCCACCACAGATGTTTTATCACACACCTTCCCACCACTGCTCTAGGCCCACTACTCTGCAGTCTCCAACTTTCTGGCATCTCTGTTCTAAACATTTTCATGAAGCCCAGTCAATCAAGGCACTGTCTGGTATACTCATGATCAGCAAAAGTACATCAAAAGGTTCTCCAGTGCCATCTAGTCATGAAAATTTCTAAACATTCATGGTATTGATCTAGACAAATTTCAAGGATGAAGGTGGAGGCACTGTGGGTTTCAATTCATTCAGGGACCATTAAATGTTGAGGAAGCTCATTTCAATGAAAGATCTGGAGAGCACTCACAGGCAAGGCTTCCCAAAGAGTGGCCAAAAGGTCACATGAAGCCAGGCCCATTGAGGTCTACAATGTGAGGTCCATGTGTGTTTTGACTCTCAACTATGGGTGCCAAGTCTTTCAGAATAAAATCATGTGATATCCTAGCTGAGATTCTCAGTACTCTTGGGAAAGCCACCCTGGGCCTAGATCTCAGTTTCAAAGGGCGACTCTCATGTGTGGCCTCCTGAAATCGCAACACAATTCATGGCAATACTTATCTGAGGTCAGTTGCAGAACTCATTCTCTAAGGGGAATCACACCAGTGTTCAAGCCCAGTTGGGCCCAGTCATCTCTTCCATCTGCCACACAAATGACCACAATTAAAACCAAAACACTCCCACATTGTCGTCATCTTCTTCCACATAGACACTCCTCATAACCTCTGGCTGGAGTTTTTCATGAGGGGCACAGCCCAAGACAGTGGCACAAATAAGCTTTCTTGCCCCTCATTTGCCTAAAGTCAGGGTGGCCTGGACACCCTTCCTGTGAACCAGGAGTGATTAAATAGGCCTGCCATTAATACTGCTCCACTTCTCCACTTTGAGGCCTTCTTATTGTGGGGTTTAGTTTCTTCTTTTTAAAAAAAAAAAAAATTGAAATTTAATTGGAAAGTTAAAAAAAAATTGTATTGCAGAATATTAAATTTCTTATGTAAAAGCCTTTATCTTGATGCCTTGCCAATCTGGTTATTTGGAGACACTGAAAATTTTCTGTTACATACTACATGGATGAATGGCTACAGCACATCGTTTTTTCAAACTGAAAGGCAGATAACAACAAGTAAGATAACAAATAAAAGCCAATTTTATTAAAAAATAAAGTTGTAAAATGTCTCAAATATTGGAAATTAAATTCCTTTTTTTTTCTTTTTTTTGGTTGTTCAAAAGCTCATGCTATATCATCTTTCATACATTTGACTCATTTGGCTTATGAACTCCCATTTTTACCCCAATACAAATAGCAGAATCACATCAGTTACACACTCACGTTTTTACATAATGGCATATTAGTGATTGTTGTATTCTGCTACCTTTCCTATCCCCTACTATCCCCCTCCCCTCCCCAAACATCTACCCTCTATACCTCATCTGCTATTGTTCATTTCTCTCCCTTGTTTCCCCCCCTTTCCCCTCACAACCTCTTATATGGAATTTTGTGTAACATTTAGTGTCTCCTACCATTTCCATATGCTTTCCATTGTCTCTCCCTTTCTCTCCCCCCAATCATCTCCATTTAGTGTTAATATTTTCCTCATGCTCTTCTTCCCTGTTCTGTTCTTATTTGCTCTCTTTATATCAAAGAAAACATTTGGCATTTGTTTTTTAAGGATTGGCTAGCTTTGCTTAGCATTATATGTTCTAATGCCATCCATTTCCCTTCAAATTCAATGATTTTTGTCATTTTTTAATGCTGCATAATACTCCATTGTGTATAGATGCCCCTTTTTTTATCCATTCGCCTATTGAAGGTCATCTAGTTTGGTTCCACAGTTTAGCTATTATGAATTGTGCCGCTATGATCAGTGATGTGGCAGTATCCCTATAGTGCGCTCTTTTAAGGTCCTCAGGGAATAGTCCGAGAAGTGAGATAGCTGGGTCAAATGGTGGATCCTTTCCCTGCTTTCCCAGGTATCTCCATACTGCTTTCCAAATTGGCCTCAACATTTTGCAGTCCCACCAGCAGTGTACAAGTGTACCCTTTTCCCCACATCCTCGCCAACACTTATTGTTGTTTGATTTCATAATGGCTGCCAATCTTACTGGAGTGAGATGGTATCTTAGGGTGGTTTTGACTTGAATTTCCCTAACTGCTAGAGATGGTGGGCATTTTTTCATGTTCTTGTTGATGGATTGTATGTCCTCCTCTGTGAAGTTTCTGTTCAGGTCCTTGGCCCATTTGTGGATTGGTTTATTTGTTATCTTATTGTTTAATTTTTGAGTTCTTTGTATATTCTAGATATTAGGGCTCTATCTGAAGTGTGAGGGGTAAAAATTTGTTCCCAAGATGTAGGCTCTCTATTTACCTCTCTTATTGTTTCTCTTGTTTCGAAAAAAACTTTTTAGTTTAAGTAAGTCCCATTTGTTGATTCTTGTTATTAACTCTTGTGCTATGGCTGTCCTATTAAAAAATTTGGAGCCCAACCCCACAGTATGTACATCGTAGCCAAATTTTTCTTCTATTAGATGCATTGTCTCTGATTCTATATCTTGCTCCTTGATCCATTTAGAGTTAACTTTTGTGCATGGCGAGAGAAAGGGATTCATTTTCATTTTGTTGCATATGGATTTCCAATTTTCCCTGGACCACTTGTTGAAGATGCTATCCTTCCTCCATTGCATGCTTTTAGGCCCTTTTTCAAATATAAGAAAGTTGTACTTTTGTGGATTGGTTTCTGTGTCCTCTATTCTGTACCATTGGTCCAGCTGACTTTTGTGATACCAGTACCACGCTGTTTTTGTTACTATTGCTTTGTAGTACAGTTTGAACTCTGTTATCGCTATACATCCTGATTCACACTTCCTGCTTAGAATTGCTATTGCTATTCTGTGTCTATTGTTTTTCCCTATGAAATTCATGATTGCTTTATATATTTCTACAAGAAATGCCATTGGGATTTTGATTGGCATTGCATTAAACCTGTAGAGAACTTTGGGTAATATCGCAATTTTGATGATGTTAGTTCTGCCTATACATGAACAGGGTACATTTTTCCATCTTCTAACATCTTCTTCTATCTCTTTCTTTAGAGTTATGTAACTTTCATTGTATAAATCTTTCACCTCTTTTTTTAGGTTGATTCCCAAGTATCTTATTTTCTATGAGCATATTGTGAATGGAGTGGTTTTCCTCATTTCAATTTCAGAAGTTTTGTTGCTGATATACAGGAATGCCTTTGATTTTTTCTTGTTGATTTTATATACTGGCACTTTGCTGAATTCATTTATTAACTCTAGCAGTTTCTTTGCATACCCTTTAGGGTTTGTTAAATATATTATCATGTCATCCTCAAATACTGAATATTTAAGTTCTTCTTTTTCTATTTTTATGCCTTTAATTTCTTTTGTCTGTCTAATTGCTCTGGCTAGTATTTCAAGAACTAAACTGAAAAGAAGTGGTGATAGAGGGCATCTCTGTCTTGTTCCAGATTTTAGAGGGAATGCCTTCAGTTTTTCTCCATTTAGGATGATGCTAGCCTGAGGTTTAGCATATATAGCTTTTACCATGTTGAGGTAAGTTCTTGTTATCCCTAATTTTTATAGTGTTTTGAACATAAAGGAATGCTGTACTTTGTCAAACGCTTTATCTACATCTATCGAGATGATCATATGTTTTTTGTCTTTAAGTCTATTGATGTGGTGGATTACATTTATTGATTTCCATAAATTGATCCAGGCTTGCATCCCAGGGATGAATCCTACTTGATCATGAAGCACAATTATTTTGATATGCTTTTGTATTCAATTCACCATGATTTTATTGAGAATTTTTGCATCCAAGTTTATTAGAGGTATTGGTCTGTAGTTTTCTTTCTTTGAAGTGTCTTTGTCTGGTTTTGGAATCAGGGTGATGTTGGCCTCATAGAATGAATTTGGAGGAACTCCTTCTTTTTCTATTTTTTGAAATTGCTTGAAAAGTATTGGTATTAATTCTTCTTTGAGGGTTTTGTAGAACTCCACTTTATACCTATCCGTTCCAGGGCTCTTTTTGGTTGGTTGTCTTTTGATGGTTTCTTATTTTTCTTCCTTTGTTATTGGTCTATTTAAATTGTGGGTTTCTTCCTGACTCAATCTGGGCAGATCATATGACTTAAGAAATTTATCGATATCTTCTTTATCTTCTATTTTATTGGAATATAGGGTTTCAAAATACTTTCTAATTATCTTCTGTGTTTCTGTAGTGTGTGTTGTGATATTTCCATCTTTATTCCATATGTTAGTAATTTGAGTTCTCTCTCTTCTTCTCTTCGTTAGCATGGCTAAGGGCCTGTCGAACATATTTATTTTTTCAAAGAACCAACTCTTATTTATTTCAATTTTTACATTGTAGATTTTTTGTTTCAATTTCATTGATTTCTCCTCTAATTTCAATTATTTCTTGTCTTCTACTACATTTGATGTTGTTTTGCTCTTCCTTTTCTAGGTTTTTGAGGTGTAGTGTGAGTTCATTTATTTGTTGTTGTTTTTTCCTTTTTTTGAGGAAAGAATTACAAGAAATGAATTTCCCTCTTAAAACGGCTTTCATTGTGTCCCATACAATCCGGTATGTTGTGTCTCTATTGTCATTTGTCTCTAAGAATTTTTTATCTCCTCCTTTATGTCTTCTGTAACCCACTGATCATTCAGTAACATATTGTGCATTTTCCATGTGATGTAGAATTTTTCCTTCCTTTTTTTTTCATTGATTTAAAGTTTCAATCCATTATGATCAGATATGGTGCATGCTATTATCTCCATACCTTTATATTTACTAAGAGTTTCCCTATTGCATAATATATGGTCTATATTGGAGTAGGATCAATGTGCTGCTGAGAAGAACGTGTATCCACTTGATGATGGTTGATATATTTTATATATGTTGGTTACGTCTAGGTTATTGATTGTGCTATTGAGTTCTATAGTATCTTTATTCAGCTTTTGTCTGGAGGAAGGCAAGAGACTTCATCCACTATGACTGCCCTTTTTGCCATTTTAGTTTTGGAAGCACACATGGGATCTTTCTTTAGATCCATCAGGTGCTGAGAATCTAAGCCACAGGCTCACACAGGGCCAAGATGCAGATTCAGAAACATCCCTTTCCAAAGCAATTAAGCAAAGAGCCACAGGTGATGCCCATTTATTTCCATTTGAAAACTGTTTTCTTCAGTCTTCACAAAGGGGTTGCCGGAGGCAAAGACCTTCCTGACATTCAGGGCAACAGACAGGGAAGCAAAAGGCCCAAAGCAGGGTTTCTCCACTGAGACTTTCTTGGTCACACTGATATCTGAGTTTTCTGAGATACTCGCCATTCCCTTCAGCTATCCAGTACATTGCCATGTCACAGTGCTTGGGGTGGTACATATCTTGGACACAAAACCATGAGCGTATTCTAGAGAGTGGCCAGAATTCAGGAAGAAAACAGGAACTTAGGAAGATGGCGAGTGTTGCCCATTTATATGGCAAGCTGCAGTTCATTCATAAATTGCACAGGATGAATGCTGGGAAGCTTTCTAGTAGACTGGACAAATCCCTTGATGCATTTTCTTTTCTAATGTCTACAACCACGGACACAATGGGATATATAGACACAGAAACACTCGCATTGTCAAATGACTTACTAGAAACAGTCCACTCCAAAACTAACAAACCACCTTTCCTACCTATTCTGAGAACAGGAGACAAAACAACAAACCCACAACCACACCCACAAAGGCACCTCCTTCCCCCAGTAGGTCTCTGACTATCCAGAGTGTCCTCTGACTGGTGGGCCATGATATATTCCCCCATATTGGGGTGTCCTGTCTCTGATCTGGTCTCCGTGGCCAACTCTGTGATGCTGTCAGAAGCCAGTGATGAGCCACTACCTGCTTTCTCAGGAAAGGCCCCTCTTCAGATCTTCCTGGCATTTGGCCAACCTCACATCAGTATGTACCAAGAAAGACTGACTCTGTCCTTGGTAAATCCAAACAAGTTTGACCACTGGGACTTGCACTGGGACTGGCTTTGGGTGCCTGGCTTCCTGGATCCCATGTTCAGAGAGTTTCATCACCAAGGAAGTAAGTTGAGTTCATTTCCTTCAGGAACTGAATGAGGTCACTACCCTGGCAACCACATTTTCCTAACAGTTCCTTCCGAGGGTCCCATCAGATGGAGGCTGCACCTACTTGCTCTGACATTTTCACAAGTTAGAATGGTATATCAACCATAGGCACCCGGGATCAACTCTCCACACAGGCCTGGTTTGGTCCATCTTCACTACATTAAGAAAAGAGAGGCTGATTCAGACACATCCTTTCATCATGACCAGGATGTTTTCCATGTAAGATGACTTTTGCTCTCTCAGGTCCCTCATAGCTGCCTACATCTTCTCCAGGGATTATTTCTGCATGGACTTTTGATGTTATCAGCTGGTGGAAGATCCCCTACCTTCCTGTATTGTAAGACCAACTCTGTTCCTGCTCTTCTGTAAATGAGATTGAGGGAACAGTGTATGGTTAGGGTTAATAGCATGTTCGATTTGGGTTAGGAATAATTATGCTGGATGAATAATGGTATTGGGAACCTGTGATATTTATAAGAATATAGACGTGAAATATATGTATGAGAACGGAGATCTAGGATAGATTTGAAGCCCAGATAGGAATTGAAACCACGATTGGTATACTTAGCTTGAATTATGTTCTGCACCGAGGTCTCAGATAAATTGATATACAATGGCATAGGACCGTGTACCTCGGATGTTTGAATGTAGAAGAAAACATGCAGTCAAAAAGGGATAGTCTGTAGGATTAGGAAGATAGTCAGTAGGTTTAGGAAGAATAGTGAGTATAGGAGTTGGACCAAAAGTTCTTTAGCAATAGGGTTTCAGATAGAGAGTGAATGTAAATGTCAACACATTTGAAGTTACAGTCACAATGATGAACTGGGGACAATATGTAGAAAAGCAGATATCAATAGGGACATTAAGAAATCAGGCATAGTATAAAGTGAGTGATAGGATTAGATATTTTCAAAAGGCTTGAGGTTGAATATATAATCTTAGGAAAAAACAAATATGTAGTAACAAAGAGGATTGACATTTGAGAGCATTACTCAACCTGGACAGATGTTTTTAATAATCCATGCTCACTTTCCATTTAGGCTTTGGTACAATCATAAGTGTGACCTTTGCATTTTGTGTCCAGAATACTACTGTGATAAATGTATATGTAGATCAGGTGACATGAGTCTTTCTTCCACCATTATGGGGAGCAATATCCTGAAAACTTATAAATTAGTACTGGGGATACGAAAAGGTGTACCCTGTGTTGATGATTATTCAGATGATGCATGAATAGACCATATTGTGAATAAAGTATATAACTGGTTCCAACTTTAAATAATGGATTGAATTTGCATCAGAAAAAAAATATATGAAATCTTATATTGATATACATACATTCATTCCAACCTGTTATATATCTAATGGTAATATTAGGGTTACAGTTTATCATGAAGAGTGAATTTTGCTTGAACAATGATAATGGAATCGAAAATAATGTGTTTAGAATGAAGTCAAGTGAAAAGACCAGTAGAGAAATATGGAGGAATACATGTGTTCTGAAATAGTAAGTCATTGAAAGTGAACCAAATGCCTATAAATTTGTGAAGTTGTGAATGAAAAAAATATATCCTACGATGTACATAAACTGAAGAAATTTTAATGTACCAGTGTTTAATAAAAATGAACTTCAAAATACACATCATGTCCCATAGAAATCTATTTGCATTGATGTTAAACTGGGTCAGTTACAGTAGAAATATTAGGATTTTTAAGCACCATTCACTGAACTTAGTTTTCAGTAGTAGGAAACCAATATGTATTTCAGGTGGTTGAGTATTTCTTAGAATAATCTTGTGTAAAGTTGATTATACACCCAAATACATGAATACGAATGAATTTAGGGAGTGTATAATAAGATACATATATTTCATATTTTGGAAATTCTGGAGAATATATATATATATATATATATATATATATATATATATATATACACACACACAAATACACACACAAACACACACACACAAATTAATATGTAGAAATATATATGCCAATTGAAATTCATCATAAAATATAATTCATCCACATATCCAAAAATATTCATTTTACTTAACATGGATTTATGTATAATGTTTTTTACTAGGAAGCTCACCCATAGGTTGAATTTTCAGTTCAATCAGTATTTAGGGGGAGTCATCTCTTTTCACAATTTTTATATTCCAATGTCAGTGAGCTCACAAGAATGTACGTGGGATACCAGGTAGGATAGTATATGTGCATAAAAAATACATGTGCTGAATAGGATACAGAGAAAGGGAGACAGGAATTTACATATGTGATAACTTTAAAAACTCATGAAGAAATATTATAATAAAAAGTTGACTAGATTTAAAACACATACTCTTGATAAAGCAGAAGGCAAATACAAGTATACACCATGCTTCCTATGAAAAGACTGTATTTCTATTCAGTTAGGTTTCTTTTTCTCCATCATATTAGGATTAGTAGTCAGATTCTAGTAGGGTATGGGTTGGTGTCAGGGATTCAGTATTTCAAATGGAAAATAGAAAAATTAATCTAATGTGTATGCAAACATGTACTACAGGAACAACTTCCCACTCTCTTCCAGAACAATGGCTTGACATAACCATCACTCCAAGTAAGACACAATTAGAGGAGAGGAGTTAGAAAATCTGTGAATACATATGAGAAATGTAAAATGCTCAGAAGTTCACAACACTGGAAGTAGAAGAACAGTTTCCAAAAGTAAGGGAGAGGGTAAACACTTCACAAACATGGAGCTCTGCTGGCCTAAAGACTTCTTGAGAAACTTCCTCTGTGGTTGGGCACATGAAATATTTGTAATTGTCAGGAAATTTAGTTTCGTTTGTAGTGACACCATGAAATCTGGGTCTGCATCTATGTGACCTGGAGGACATGGTTTCTTATTTTCTAATGAAAATGAGGCAGCAGTTCTGAATTCTCTCTTTATAGGTAAACTGTGGCCACTGGGACCTAAGTGTCTTCCGGTGTGGTCTGTGAAGCCATTTGGTCATGCTCCAATTTTCAGGGTGTTTCTTACTCCTGAACTGGGAGTTTCGTATTAGATTCATGAAATACAAGGAGTTCAACTGGGACACAATGATAGAGGGAGTTCTGTCACGTGTGGTTTGTCATGGTCGACAAGAGAATGTACGAACCAGGCTTTAATCCCACATAGCTTTCCCACTTGACTATAGCAACCTGATTCTGAACATTGCCCTGAAACCTCTCCATATAAAAAGATGCCTTTACATATAAGGGTCGGCTGCCTGCACCATGTCAGTCGCAAGTCTTTTGGAAGCCAATGGAAGATCCAGGTGATCCTACCAAAAATATTTATTTACACACCTACAGTCCACTGCTCTATGCCCACTACTCAGCAGGCTCCAACTTACTGGCATCTCTGTTCTACAACATTTTCACGAAATCCAGTCAATCAAGGCACAGTTTGGTACCATCATGATCAGCAACAGGACATTCAAAGTTTATCCAGTGCCACCTGGTCATGGAAATTTCAAAAATTTCATGGTATTTATCTAGCCATTTTTCAAGGATGAAGTTGGAGGCACTGTGGGTTTCAATTAATTCAGGAACCATTAAATGGTGAGGAAGCTCATTTCAATGAAAGCTCTGGAGATCACTCACGGGGAAGGCTTCCCAAAGAGTGGCCAAAAGGTCACATGAATCCAGGCCCATTGAGGTATACAAAGTGAGATCCATGTGTGTTTGTATTCTCAACTAAGGGTCCCAAGTCTTTAAGAATTAAATCATGTGATATCCTGGCTCAGAATCCCCGAGCACTGTGGAAAGCCATCCTGGGCCTAGATCTCAGATTACAAGGGTGATTCTCATGCGTGACCTCCTAAAATCCCAACACTATTTTTTGCAATACTTCTCTGAGGTCAGTTCCAGAACTCAGTCTCTAAGGGTAATCACACCAGAGTTCAAGCTCCAGTGGACACAGTCATCTCTTCCAGCTACCACACAATTGACCACAATTAAAACCAAAACACTCCCATATGGCCCTCATCTCCTTCCATATAGACACTCATCATAACCTCTTGCTGGAGGTTTCCATGAGGGGCGCAGACCAAGACAGTATCCACAATAATCGACCTTGCCCCTCATTTGCCTAAAGTCAGGGTGGCCTGGACACGCTTCCTGTTAACCAGGAGTGATCAAATAGGCCTGATGTTAATACTGTTCTGCTTGTCCAATTTGAGGCCTACTGACTGTCAGATATTGATTCTTTATGTGAATTGGAGTCATGAGAAAACTCAAGCACCTATGGGCTAGCCTCTGCAGGTTTTGAAGAACTCGTTTGACCCAAAGGATTCCTATTCTCACTTGATGGAGGTCAGGAACCTTACAGAGGAAGGCGAGAGACTTCATGCCAAAGACTGCTCTTTTGGCCATTTTGGTTTTGAATGCACGCATGGGAAATTTCTTTAGATCCCTCAGGTGCTGAGAATCTAAGCCACTGCCTCATACAGAGCCAAGGGGCTGATTCAGACACATCCCTTTTCAAAGCAGTTAAGGAAAGAGCCACATGTATGCCCAATAATTTCCATTTGAAAACTGTTTTCTTCAGGCTTCACAAAAGGGTCGCCTGAGTCAAAGACCTTCCTGAAATTCAGGAAAACAGAACAATAGGTAAGCAAATGGTCCAAAGCAGGGTTGCTCCACTGAGAATTTCCTGGTCACACTGATACTTGAGTTTTCTGAGATGCTTGCCATTTCTTTCAGCTATCCAGTACATGGCCAGTCACAGAGCTTGAAGGTGGTACATATCGTGAACAAAAAACCATGGTCCTATTCTGTAGAGTGGCCAGAATTCAGAAAGAAAACAGGAACTTAGGAATATAGCAGGTGTTGCGCATCAATAGGGCAAGCTACAGTCCATTCATAAATGGGGCAATTTGAATGCTGAGAAGCTTTCTACTAGACAGGACACATCCATTGATGCATTCTCTTTTCTAATGCATACAACCACGGACACAGTGAAATACTGAGACATAGAAACACTCGCCATGTCAAAAGACTTACTAGAAACACTAAACTTCAATCCAAACAAACCGACTTTAATACCTATTCTAGGAAAATGAGACAAAACCACAAACCCACAACCACACCCAAAAAGGCACCTCCTTCCCCCAAGTAGGTCTGTGACTATCCAGAGTGTCCTCTGACTTGTGGGCCATAATATGTTCCCCCAAATTGGCCTGTCCTGTCTCAGATCTGGTCTCCTTGGCCAACTCTGTGAAGTTCTCAGTAGCCAGTGGTGAGCCACTACCTGCTTTCTCAGGAAAAGCCCAGCTTCAGAGATTTCCTCTCATTTGGCCTTCCTCACATCTGTAGGTACCAACAAAGACTGACTCTGTCCTTGCTGAATCCAAACAAGTGAGACCACTGGGACTGGGACAGGGACTGGCTCTGGGTGCCTGGCTTCCTGGATCCCAAATTCAGAGAGTTCCATCACCAAGGAAGTTAAGTGAGGTCCCTTCCTTCAGAAATTGAATGAGGTCACTGTCTTGGCAACCACTTTGTCCTAACTGTTGCTTTCAAGGGTCCCATGATACGGAGGCTGCCCCTACTTTCTGTGACACTTTCACAAGTTAGAATGGTATATCAACAATAGGCACCCAGGAATAGATCTCCACACAGGCCTAGTTTGGTCCAACTTCTCTACGTTAAGAAGAGAAGCTGATTCATACACAACCTTTTATCCTGACCAGGTTGTTTGCCATGGAAGATGACTTTTGGTCTCTCAGGTCCTTCATAGCTGCCTACCTCTTCTCCAGGGATCATTTCTGCATGGACCTTTGAGGTTCTCAGCAGGTGGAAGATTCCCTACATTTCAGTATTGTAAGATCAACTCTTTCCCTGCTCTTCTGTAAAGTTAGATTGAGGGAACAGTGTATGGTTATGGTTAATAACATGTTCGGTTTGGGTTAGAAATCATTCTGCTGGATGAATAATGGTATTGGGAACTTGCTATGTGTATAAGAATATATAGGTGAAATATATGTATGAAAACAGAAATCTAAGTATGATTTGAAGTCCAGAAGGGCATTGGGCTCTTGATTTGGATATGCAGCTTTGAATTACGTTCTGCAGAGGTGTCTCAATTAAATCAATATACAATGCCATAGGACCTTGTACCTTGGATGAATTAATGTAGAAGGAACATCTAGTCGAAAAGGGATAGTCCGTAGTGAAAGGTTAATAAAATAGGTACTTGTCACTTCCTGTTTTTCTGTATGCTTAACAAAACACTGTTGAAATCTTGAGAAATGTTTGCTAATCTTGTTTCCAGAATGTTCTGTTCCCAACTGCCAAACTGCAGAATGTACTCCCTCACTCAGTGTCATGCAAACCGCCCACATGCCCTCACCCATTAGTAAACTTCCCTCTCTTCCCTCTCCAAGGAAAGTATATAAGCTGTGCTTAAGGTGTTCTCAGGGCTCTCTGCTCTATTTAAGTGAGTTCTGAGCCACAGCATGCTGAACCCCAAATAAACCCATTGCTGTTGCATGAGACAGACTCTTGGTGGTCTCTTCCTTCGACACTCGCCCGACCTTTACATATTGAGGTTCCACCGAGTTCTGGCAGTGGCAGACGAGAGACCCCAATGGGCTCCTCTCGGAGCAAGTAAGGCGCCTCTTTCTGGTTTCAGGTTTCATGTTAGGGCTTGAGAAAATCTCTGGCGATGAAGAGCCTGAGCTCCCTCCGAAGGTGGCTGAGAGACGTGTCACGGAGACACAGGGCACCTCCCTGGGGGACGCCGCAGAAAACTCGGGAAATTAAGGAACAATAGTCTCCTCAACTCAGTGATATTTTGTTTCAGATTCGGTATTGTCATCCCATCGGGTTTTGCCGGCTACTCATTCCTGGTTTCAGTGTTTGACGTCCATTGCCTGTGTTTATGGTCTTGTCTTATCTGTGTCATGTGTCCTTGCTTTTGCTGTTTGTGTACCTTTCATTATGGGACAGAGCAGTTCAATGCCTCTGTCCCTGACCCTTGATCACTGGAACAAAGTCCGCTTAAGAGCTCAGAATCTTTCTTGTTTTAGTAAAATGCTGGACCTGGCAGAATCTCTGTGCCTCAGAATGGCCCACCTTTGAATTCGGATGGCCCCTAGAAGGATCTTTCTACTTCGCACTAATTTAAAAATTCAGAGATATTATCTCAGCCGGGGACACATAGCCATCTGGATCAACAGCCATATATCTTAACTTGGCAGAACATCTGCAAATCTCCTCCTCCATGGGTGAAGCCTTTCCTTGCCCCTGCCTCTGCTCCTACTCCTTCCCCCATGATCTCTCAAACCCTCTCAACCTCCTCCTCCTCCACCCCCTGTTCTCCCCGAGTCACAGATTTGACTCTACTGGACTCTTCTTCCCTTACTAATCCCCTGCCCTTGTCCCCTAACCCACAACACCCTCAAATGGATTTCCCTGCTTCTGACTCAGCCTCTTTACCATTGGAGGAAGCTAAGCCGGTAATAGGGTCTGATAATGGACCGGTGTTCATGGCCCAGGTAAGTCAGGGGTTAGCCAGGAACCAGGGAATTAATTGGAAGTTATATTGTGCTTATAGATACCCGAGTTCAGGACAGGCAGATAGAATAAATTGAACCATTAAAGAGACCTTAAGAAAATTAAACTTAGAGAACAGCATAAAAGATTGGACTATGCTCCTGCCTTATGCAATGTTTCATGCAAGAAATACTCCCTCTGTTTCTTTGAGTAACCTTAGCCCCTGTGAAATTCTCTATTGTTGCCCTCCTGCAGTAAGGGACCTAAGCCCGACTCAAAGACCTAACCATTCCATCCACACCCCCTTTCTTGACAGACTTAAAGCTCTAAAAAGAACTCAGTGATACCTGTGTAAACAGCTGGCCACTGCCTATCAAACTGGGGACAAAGGGACTCCACATCTATATCAAGTAAGAGACTTCATCTACGTAAGACGACATCAGGTAACATGCTTGAAACCCCGCTGGAAAGGACCATAGCCGGTGCTACTTATAACACCTCCAGTGGTAAAGGTAGACGTAATCAATTTCTGGATCCATGCCTCTCATCTCAAGCCTGCGCCCTGTCCAGACTCTGGCTGGAAACTGGAAAAGACTGGTAAAACCTTCAAATTGCGTATTCGCCATGTGGATAAGTCTGTGGACTCTCTCCTTGGCCACAAGTAGTCCTAAGCCACATCAGTCCATTCAGCAGTGATGGCTGATCACAAATCCTACTGGAAAAGAAGTATAATCTATCTCGCATACAGCCCCCTGAGGGACCTGGTGGCCATCACTCCTCCCAGACATTTGTCAGCTGGCTATAGGTCTTACCTATTGGGATATCCCTGATGAAGAGGATACCACTAAAATTCCATTAAATTACTTCTGTACCATAGATAATGGAAACAAACATTATGGATGAAGGGACATGCAAGCCAGATGCAGGTTGGCTAGCCTAGATTACTATGTTTGCCGGCAGACTCTCAAAGCCACAGTCACGGCTGTGTGGGGGGAAAGCCGACTTCTTCTGTAAGTCATGGGGATGTGAGCAAACAGGGGCTGCCTGATGGAACCCAAACTCCTCATCAAATTCAGTACACATCATTGGCCATATTACCAATTAGATAAGAAGAACCGATGGCCCCCAGAGGGGTCTCTAGATCCTCAAATTCTGCGTGACCTTTTCCCTCCTTCACTCACATCCTGAACTATGCTTCTCCAATAGATCCTCACCCTCAGCCTTCTGCTCCAGACACTCTGCTGTCACTCCCACCTCAGCAACCTGATTTCTCCCCTCCAATTACTAGATCAAAAACCCAAACCTCTGCCGGTTCTCAGACCATTGTCTCATTGCTGAGGCAGCAGTTACTGAAGTACCCCTCCACCCACTCACTCCTCTCTTGTCCTGTCAGTGCCCGCACCGGGTCCCGCCAGGTCTTCTTACCAGCTAAACCAAAGCTCAAACCAGCTGAGGAGAGCCCTCAGTCCCCTATCTAAGATGTAATAAAAATGGCCTTTAAAGTTGGTTTGTCATCACTGAAAACAGTTTACTAATAATTAAACGTCCCTCATATGCGTTTTGAGATACTCACTCCCATCATCCTCTCTGCTCTACCTGTTCTACTGCTCAAGTTTTTGTTGCTAGGAAAATCTCAAACCCGTTTCCCATTATTCTTTTACATCTCTCCTTCCTCATTCTCAGATCCACGGAGCTGATCTCAGCCCACCTTCCCCGTCTTCCCCCTCTGCACTAGGCCCACAGAAAAGTCTTAACTGACCTTCTCCAGAAGTCTTCACCATGGCTGACTTTAGGACTTTCAGCAAAAGAGTCCCTATAAAAGAGTTCAATGTAGATAAACTTCCTCTTTTCGTGTTGCCCTGTTCTACTTGGCCAGTGGCTAAAAAAATCAGCACTTCTCAGGTAGACACCCTTTTACTAGTTTTTCACAAAATATGTGAACAAGGCCTCTGTCCTTGAGCTGGGGATTCACAGAGATGGCTACATTTCTAAGATAAAGAAGTTACCAACTGGTCTCCATGGTAACAGCTGGCAGGGGTAAAATAAGAAAGGGAAGAAAAAGCTCTCCCCCTCCCAGGTGTCCTTTAAAAGTTAACTTGCCCAGAACAGGGGAAAAACAGGAACAAATACTGCGTTTTTGAACTTCTGCAGACTGTGAGCTTCTGAGCACCTTCCCTTACATGTTGGGTACAAAATTCTGAAACTACCTAAACTTGAGTTTCAGGGGATTAATTGATTACAACAGAAGCAATGCCCTCTGAATCCGGTTGCAACCAAATAGGACTGTTTCCCTGTCTTTAGTGCTATCTTAGGTGCCTTGCCTTGTCCGTCCTTACAACAGAATAATTCTATATACTTAAACCTTGTTTATGTTTTCATGAAATGGTCAACAGATGTGATTAATCGTGTAATTGTGCAGATGTTTCCCAGAGTGCTCTATTATGAAGCAGGTTCGTTTGAAGATCAAATAGGGGGACATACAACCAGGTTCCACTGGGAGCATATATCCCTCACTTTAGCCATCATATTAGGAATAGGATTTGCTGCACGGGTGGGCCCAGGAACCACTGCCCTTGTCCATGTGACACAATAAATGACCCAATTAGAAGCAGCAATAGACCAAAACTAAGATATTAGAAACCACCATCAGAGCTTTGCATGAAACTTTAACCTCTCTCTCTGAAGTTGTTTTACAGAACAGTTGAGGTTTGGACCTCCTCTTCATTAAAGAAGGGGGCCTTTGTGCTGCATTGAGGGAAGAATGTTGTTTTTATGCCGAACATACTGGAGTTGTAATAAAATCTATGAGTAAATTAAAAAGACACATTAAAGAGCATCAACAAGAGAGAGAGAGACCCAAAAAGGGTTGTTTGAGTCTTGGTTCACACAGTGCCCCTGGTTAACTACGTTTTTATCAACCCTGGCCGGTCCAATAATAATCCTCATATTATTGATAACTATAAAACCCTGTTTTCTCAACCGTGTAATTTCTTTTCTCCAGACTCAAATTGGACGAGTTAAACTTATGGTAATACCCCACTAGGAGACATAGAATGTGAAACCCCCCAATGATAATTTTTATGATTAAAAGTAGCCAGAAAAAAAAGTGAGGAATGAAAGGTTAATAAAATAAGTACTTGTCACTTCCTGTATTTCCCTATGCTTAACAAAAAACTGTTGAAATCTTGAGAAATGCTTGCAAAACTTGTTCCCAAAATGTGCTGTCCCCAACTGCCAAACTACAGAATGTACTCCGTCACCCAGTTGCATGCAAACTGCCCACTCATCGTGACCCATCAATAAACTTCCCTCCCTGCCTTCTCCAGGGAAAGTATACAAACTCTACTTAAGCTATTCTCAGGGCTATCTGCTCTATTAAAGTGAGCTCTGAGCCCCAGCATGCTGGAAACCCAATAAACCTTTTGCTGTATCATGAGTACTCTGTTGGTCGTCTCCTTCCCTGAAGCTTGCCCGACATTTACTTGGATGATTGAATGTAGAAGAGAACATCCAGTGAAAAAGGTATAGTTGGTAGGATTAGGAAGATAGTCAGTAGGTTTAGGAAGAAGAGTGAGTATAGAATTTAGAACAAAAGTTCTTTAGCAATACGGTTTCAGTTAGAGAGTGAATGTAAATGTGAGCACAGTTGAAGAGTCAGTCACAATGATGAACTGGGGAAAATATGTAGGAAAGCAGATATCAATAGAGACATTATGAAATCAGGGAAATTACAAAGTGAGTGACAGGACTAGATATTTTGAAAAGGATTGAGTTTGAATATATAATCTTAGGAAAAAACAAATATGTAGACACCAATAGGATTGATATTTAAGAGCATTAGGCAAATTTCAGGTGCATGAATATTTCTGAGAATAATCTTGTGAATAGTTGATTATAAATCCAGATACATGAACATGAATGAATTTAGGGAGTGTATATGAGACACATATATTTCATTTTTTGAAATATCTGGAGAGTGTGTATATATATATATATATATATATATATATATATACACACACACACACACACAAAACACACACAGACAAAAAAGTAGCAATATATATGTCAATCAAAATTCATCATATAATATATATTATCCACAGATCTAAAAATATTCATTTTACTGAACATGGATTTATGTATAATGTTGTTCAACTAGAAAGCTCACCCATATGTTGAATATTCAGTTTCAATGGGGTTTAGTAGGAGTGATCTTTTCTCTCAATTTGTATCTGCCAAGTCAGCCACCTCACAAGAATGTACGTGTGGTACCAGGTAGCCAACCTGATTCTGAACATTGCCCATAAACCTATCCATATAACAAGATGCCTTTACATATAAGGGTCTGCTTGCTGTACCCTGTCAGTCACAAGGCATTTGCAAGCCAATGGCAGATCAACATGGCCCCACCACAAATGTTTTATCACACACCTTCACACCACTGCTCTAGGCCCACTAATGAGCAGGCTCCAACTTACTGGCATCACTGTTCTACACAATTTTCATGAAACAAAGTCAGTCAAGGCACTGTCTGGTACACTGATGGTCAGCAACAGGATATCCAAAAGTTCTCCAGTGCCACCTGGTCATGGGAATTTCAAAAATTTCATGGTATTTATCAAGCCATTTTTCGAGGATGAAGTTGGAGGCTCTTTGGGTTTCAATTTATTCAGGAACCATCAAATGTTGAGGAAGCTCATTTCAATGAAAGCTCTAGAGAACACTCACAGGCAAGACTTCCCAAAGTGTGGCCAAAAGGTCACATGAAGCCAGGCCCATTGAGGTCTACAATGTGAGGTCCATGTGTGTTTTGACTCTCAACTGTGGCTGCAAAGTCTTTCAGAATAAAATCATGTGATATCCTGGCTGAGATTCCCAGTGCTCTGGGGAAAGCCACCCTGCACCTAGATCTCAGGTTCCAAGGGCGACTCTAATGCATGGCCTAGTAAAAACCAAACACAATTCATGAAAATACTTCTCTGAGGTCAGTTCCAGAATTCATTCTCTAAGAGGAATCACAACAGAGTTCAAGCCCAGGTGGACCCAGTCTTTTCTTCTAAGTGCCACACAAATTACCACAATTCCAAACAAAACGCTCCCACATAACCCTTTTCTTCTTCCATATAGACACTCATCATAACCTCTGGATGGAGGTTTCCATGAGGGGCACAGGACAGGACAGTGTCCAAAATAACCTCCCTTGCCCCTCATTTGCCTAAAGTCAGTGTGGCCTGGAAATCCTGACTGTGAAACAGGAGTGATCAAATCGGCCTGCCGTTAATACAGCTTGGCTTCTCCAATTTGAGGCCTACTGACTGTAGGGTTTAGATTCTTCATGTAAATTGGGGTCATGAGAAAACCCAAGCACCTATGGGATAGCCTCTGCAGGGCTTTGAAGAACTCTTTTGAAACAAAGGATCCCTATTCTCACTTGATGGATGTCAGGAACCTTAGAGAGGAAGGCGAGAGTCTTCATAAACAATGACTGCTCTTTTGGCCATTTTGGTTTTTAATGCACCCATGGGATCTTTCTTTAGATCCATCAGGTGCTGAGAATCTAAGCTACAGCCAAACACAGGGCCAAGAGGCTGATTCAGACACATCCCTTTCCAAAGCAATTAAGCAAAGAGCCACAGGTGTTGCCCATTCATTTCCATTTGAAAACTGTTTTCTTCAGGCTTCACAAAGGGGTGGCCTGAGGCAAAGAACTTCCTGACATTCAGGGCAACAGAACAATAGGTAAGCAAAAGGCCCAAAGCAGGGTTTCTCCACTGAGATTTAATGGTCACACTAATATCTGGTTTTTCAGAGATGCTCGCCATTCCTTTGAGCTATCCAGTACATGGTCATGGCACAGAGCTTGGAAGTGGTACATACCTTAGACATAAAACCATGAGCCTATTCTGGAGAGGGGCAGAAGTCCAGAAGAAAACTGAAACTTAGGAAGATTGCAGGTGTTATCCATCGAAAAGGCAATCTGAAATCCATTCATAAATTGGACAGGATGAATGCTGGGAAGCTTTCTACTAGACAGGACACATCCATTGATGCATTTTCTTTTCTAATATCTGCAACCACGGACACAGTGTGATAGACAGACATAGAAACACTCGCCTTGTCAAATGACTTACTAGAAACAGTTCATTCCACACCAAAAAAAGTGCCTTGCCTACCTATTCTCTGAACATGAGACAAAACCAGAAACCCACCCCCATACCCACAAAGGCACCTCCTTCCCCCAAGAAGTTCTGTGACTATCCGGAGTGTCCTCTGACTGGTGAGCCATACTATATTCCCATGGAATGGCCTGATCTGTCTCAGATCTGGTCTCCTTGGCCAACTCTGTGCAGGTGTCAGGACCCAGAGGTGAGCAACTACCTGCTTTCTCAGGAATGACCCCTCTTTAGAGCTTTCCTGGCATTTGGCCATCCTCACATTAGTAGGTACCAAGAAAGACTGACACTGTCCTTGGTAAATCCAAACAAGTGAGACCACTGGGACTGGGACTGGGACTGGCTCTGGGTGCCTGGCTTCATGAATCCCAAGTTCAGAGATTTCCATCACCAAGGAAGTGAGGTGAGGTCACTTCCTTTAGGAACTGAATGAGGTCACTGCCTTGGCAACCACTTTGTCCTACCAGTGGCTTCCAAGTGTCACATGAGAAGGAGGCTGCCCCTACTTCCTGTGACACTTTCACAATTTAGAATGGTATACAACCATAGGCACCCAGAAACAGCTACCCACACAGGCCTGGTTTGGTCCATCTTCTCTAAATTAAGATGCGAGAGGCTGATCCAGACAGAACCCTTCATCCTGAACAGGTTGTTTGCCATTGAACATGACTTTTGTTCTCTCAGGTCCTTCGTAGCTGCCTACATCTTCTTCAGTCAACATTTCTGCATGGAACTTTGAGGTTCTCAGCAGGTGGAAGATCCCCTACTTTCCTGTATTGTAAGACCAACTTTGTCCCTCCTCTCTGTAAATTTAGAATGAGGGAACAGTGTATGTTTAGGGTCAATAACATATTTGACTTGTGTTAGGAATCATTCTGCTGGATGAATAATGGTATTGGGAACCTGCAAAATTTATAAGAATATATATTTGAAATATAAGTATGAAAACATAAATCTAGTTACGATTTGAAGCCAGAAAGGGCATTGGGCCCTTCTTTGGGATATTTAGCTTTGAATTACATTCTGCATTTTAGTCTCAGATAAATCTATACACAATGGAATAAAACCTTGCACCTCAGATGCCTGAATGTCGAAGAGAACATCCAGTCAAAAATGGATAGTCGGTAGGATTTGGAAGATAGTAGGTGTAGGAAGAAGAGTGAGTCTTTGAGTTGGACCAATAGTTTTTTAGCAATAGGGTTTCGTTTAGAGAGTGAATGTAAATGTCAGCACATGTGAAGAGTCAGTCACAATGATGAACTGGGGAAAATATGTAGGAAAGCAGGTCTCAATAGAGACATTAGGAAATCAGACAAATTATAAAATGTGTGATAGGATTAGACATTTTCAACAGGGTTGAGGTTGAATATATAATCTTAGGAAGAAACAAATATATAGTCCCCAACAATATTGACACTTGGGAGAATTAGGCATCCTGGACAAGGATGTTTTTAGTAATATATACTCACTTTCAATTTAGGGTTTGGTACAATCATAAGTGTGACCTTTGCATTTTTGTCCAGAATATTACTGTGATAAAATGTATATGTAGATCAGGTGACATGAGTATTTCTTCCACCATTATGGGAAGCAATATTTTTAAAAGCCATAAATTAGTATTGGGTATACAAATAGGTGTACCCTGTGTCAATGAATATAGAGGTGATGCATGAATAGATCGTACTGTGAATAAATAATATAACTGGATCCAACTTTAGAAATTGGAATTAGAATAAATTGATATCTGAAAATATACAGGAAATCTTATATTGATATTGGTATACATACATTCATTACAACCAATTATAAGTCTAATGGTAATATTAGGGTTACGGTTTATCATGAAGAGGGTGTGTGAGTTTTTCTTCAAAAGTGATTATGGAAATTGAAAATAATGTGTTTGTTAAGAAGTCTCATGAAACGACCAGTCGAAAAACCTGGAGGACTACATGTGTTCGGAAGCAGGAAGTGATTGAAAGTGAAACAAATGTCTTTAATTTTGAAATTTTGGGTGAAAAATTTATCCATGGATGTGCATAAACTGAAGAAATAGTACTGTACCAGTTTTAAATAAAAATGAACGTCAAAATACACATCATGTCCCATAGGAATCTACTTGCATTGATGTTAAACTTGGTAAGTTACTGTAGAAATATTAGGATTTGTATGCACCTTTCACTGAAGTTTGTTTTCAGTACTAGGAAACAAATAAGTATTTCAGGTGGATGAATATTTCTGAGAATAATCTTGTGAAAGTTGATTACAAATCCACATACATGAATATGAATGTATTTAGGGAGTGAATAATAAGACACATATATTTCATATTGTGAAAAATCTGGAGAGTATATATATATATATATATATATATATATATATATATATATACAAAACACACACAGACATTATAAAGTGGCAATATATATGCCAATCGAAATTCATGGTGAAATATATATCATCCATAGATCCCGAAATATTAATTTTAATGAACATGGATTTATGAATAATGTTGTTCAACTAGCAAGGTCACCCATAGGTTGAATTTTAAGATCCAACAGCATTTAGCAGGAGTGATCTCTTCTCATAATTTGTATCTGCCAAGTCAGCCACCTCACAAGAATGTATATGTGATACCAGGTAGGATTCTATATGTGCATATAAAAATACATGTGCTGAATAGGCTACAGAGAAAGGGATACAGGAATTCACATATTCATTAACTTTAAAAACACATGGAGAACTATTTCAATTAAAAATTAACTAGATTTATAACACCTAACCTACATAATGCAAACGGCAAGTCCAACTATACACCATGCCTCTTCTGAACTGCTTGTATTTCTATTCTGTTTGAGTTATTTTTCTCCATCTTATTAGGAATAGTAGTCAGAGTCTAGTAGGGTATAGTTTAGTGTCAGGGGTTCAGTATTTTGAATGGAAAATTGGAAAATGAATCCAATGTGTATGCAAATATGTGCTACACAAAAATCTTCCCACTTTCATCCACAACAATGCCTTGACATTACCTTTGCCACAAGTAAGACACAATTAGAGAAGAAGAGTTAGAAAATACGTGAATACATATCTGGAATGGAATACGCTCAGGAGTTCCCAACCTTGGAGGTGATAGAGCAGTTTCCATAAGTAAGGGACATGGTAAACACTCCACAAACATGGAGCTCTGCTGGCCTAAATACTTCTTGAGAAACTGCCTCTGAGGTTGGGCACTTGAAATATATGTTGTTGTCAGGAGCTTTAGCTTCCTTTATAGTGAGCCCATCAAAGCTGGGTCTGCATCTATGTGACCTGGAGGACATGGTTTCTTATTTTCCAATGAACCTGAGGCAGCAGTGCTGAATTCTCTCTTTGTAGGTAAACTGTGGCCACTGGGGGCTAAGTGTCACCCCGTGTGGACTGTGAAGCCATTTGGTCCTCTTCCACTTTCTGTTGTGGTTCTTGCTGCTACACTGGGACTTTGGTATTTGCTTCACGAAATACAACAATTTCAACTGGGACACAGTGCTGGAGAGAGTTCTGTCACTGTGGTGGGTCACGGTCTGCAGGAGAATGCACCAACCAGGCTTCTTTCCCACATAGCTTGCACCAGTGACCATGTCAACCTGATTCTGAAAATTGCCCTGAAACCTCTCCATATATCAAAATGCCTTTACAAATAAGGTTCTGCTGGCTGCACCATGTCCTTCACAAGCCATTTGGTAGCCAATGGCCAAACCACATGGACCTACCACAGATGTTTTATCACACACCTGCACACCTGCCCACCGCTGCTCTAGGCCCACTACTCAGCAGGCTCCAACTTACTGGCATCTTTTTTCTACATTATTTTTATGAAACCCAGTCAATCAAGGCACCCTCTAGTATACTCATGATCAGCAACAGGACACCCAAAGATTTTCCAGTTCCACCTGGTCATGGGATTTTCAAAAATTTCATGGTATTTATCTAGCCATTTTTCAAGGATGAAGTTGGAGGCACTGTGGGATTCAAAAACCACTAAATGTTGAGGAAGCTCATTTCAATGAAACTCTGGAGAACTCTCATAGGCAAGGCTTCCCAAAGAGTGGCCAAAAGGTCAAATATAGTCAGGCCCATTGAGGTATACGTTGTGAGTTCCATGTGTGTTTTGACTCTCAACTATGGCTACCAAGTCTTTAATAATAAAATCATGGGATATCTTGGCTGATATTCCCAGTGCTCTGTGGAAAGCCACCCTGGGCCTTGATCTCAGTTTATAAGAGCGACTCTCATGCGTGGCCTCCTAAAATTTCAACACAATTCATGCAATACTTCTCTGAGGTCAGTTCCAGAACTCAGTCTCTAAGGGGATTCACACCAGACTTCAAGCCCAGGTGGACCCTGTCATCTCTTCCAACCGTCACACAAATGACCACAATTAATACCAAAACAATCCCACATTGCCCTCCTCTTCTTCCATAAAGGCACTCATCATAACATCTGGCTGGAGGTTTCCATGAGGGGCACAGCCCAAGACAGTGTCCAAAATAAGCTCCCTTGGCCCTCATTTGCCTAAAGTCAGGGTGGCTTGGACACCCTTCTTGTGCACCAGGAGTGATCTGTAAGGGTAAAAGAAATTGAAATTAAAGTGTAAAAGTTAAAGTGTAAAAGACCGGGTTTTGTAAAGTTTTTAAGCAGCAAGGCTTGAGTTAAAATGTAAAGGACCAGGTATTGTTAAGTTCCTATGCTACACGCAAAACCTGAAATTCCTCTAGCTTGTAGGACAATTCCCGGACTACCCAGTAAATATTCCCCCTGACCGCCTGGTTTTTTAATAACCTAGGACCCTGTGAGGCCTGGCAGAGAGGCATTGCAGGGCCTAAACCAATCATTTTGAATGTGTACCCCGCTTTAGAACTGACCTATCACTCCCGCCTTACATGTTCCCACCAATAAATGAACTAATCATGTTTAGGAATTGTTGTTTGATTTTCCCTTGGTGTATGATGATTTCTTAAAGGAGACTGTAATATATGTAAAGTCCCGCCCTGCCCAAAAAGTGTACTTAAGCACTGCTCAACCCCTGCTCGGGGCTCTGGGATGCTCTCCCATCTTGAGTGAGCACGTAGCCCCAGCATGCTGGATTGGATCCTCAATAAACGCCTTTTACTGTTGCATGAGCCGCAGTTTCTTGATGGTCTCTTCCTCCAACATTCGCCGGAAACTTACATTTGGTGCATTGGCCGGGAACCACGCAGCGCAGGACAAGGAGACCTCAACGAACCTTTCTGGGGGTAAGTAAGGCGCCTCTTTCCTTCAAAAATGATTATGGAAATCGAAAATAATGTGTTTGGAAAGAATCTCATGAAAAGAACAGTCAAGAAACATGGAGGAATACATATGTTCTGAAGCAGGAAGTAATTGAAAGTGAACCAAATGCCTACAGATTTGTGAACTTGTGGATGAAAAGTTATATCCTATGATATCCATCAACTGAAGAAATAGTAATGTACCACTGTTGAATAAAAATGAACTTCAAAATACACATCATGTCCCATAGGATTATACTTGCATTAATGTTAAACTGGGTCAGTTACCATGCAAATATTAGGATTTGTAAGCACAATTCACCGAAGTTTGTTTTCAGTACTGGAAAATAAATATGTATTTTATGTGGATGAATTTTTCTGAGAATAATCTTGTGCAAATTTGATTACAAATCCACATACATGAATATGAATGTATTTAGGGAGTGAATAATAAGACACATATATTTAATATTGTGAAAAATCTGGAGAGTATATATATATAAATATATATATATATATATATATATATATATATATTATTTATTTATTTATAAAGATAAAAACACAGACATTAAAATGTAGCAATATATATGCCAATCAAAATTCATCATGAAATATATATCATCCTCATATCCAAAAATATTCTTTTTACTGAGCATGGATTTATGTATAATGTTGTTCATCTAGGAAATTCACCAATTTGTTGAATTTTCAGTTCCATCAGTATTTAGGGGGAGTGATCTCTTTTCACAATTTGTATCATCCAAAAACAGTGAGCTCACAAGAATGTATGTGTGATACCAGGTAGGATTCTAAATATGCATAATAAAATACGTGAGATGAATAGGCTACAGAGAAAAGGAGACAGAAATTTACATATGTGTAAACTTTAAAAACTCATGGAGAAGTACTACAATGAAAAGTTGACTAGATTTATAACACATACACTTGATAAAGCAGAAGGCAAGTCCTAGTATACACCATGCCACCTATGAATGGCCTGTATTTCTATTCTGTTAGGTTTCTTTTTCTCCATCATATTAGGATTAGTAGTCAGAGTCTAGTAGGGTATGGGTTAGTGTCAGGGATTCAGTATTTCAAATGGAAAATAGGAAAATGAATCTAATGTGTATGTGAATATTTGTTAGACAAAAATCATCCTACTGTCATCCAAAAAAATGCCTTGATATTTCCTTCACCACAAGTAATACACAATTAGTGGAGAAGATTTTGAAAATCTGTGAATATATATCTGGAAAAGAAAATGCTCAGGAGTTCACAACCTTGGAGGTGGTAGAGGAATTTCCAAAAGTAAGGTAAAGGGTAAACACTTCACAAACACGGAGCTCTAGTGGCCTAATTAATTTCTGAGAAACTGCCTCTGAGTTTGGGCCCTTGAAATATTTGTTGTTGTCAGGAGCTTTCGCTTCCTTTGTAGTGAGACCATCAAAGCTGCGTCAGCATCTATGTGACCTGGATGACATGGTTCCTTATTTGCAATAGAACATGAGGCAGCAGTTCTGAATTCTCTCTTTGTAGGTAAACTGAGGCCACTGGGGTCTAAGTGTCTAACCATGTGGTCTGTGAAGCCATTTGGTCATACTTCACTTTTCGTGGTGTTTCTTACTGCTACACTGGGAGTTTGGTATTGGCTTCACAAAATACAAAAAGAAAAACTGGGACACAGTGCTATAGAGAGTACTCTTACGTGTAGTGGGTGAGGGTCTGCAGGAGAATGCACCAACCAGGCTTCTATCCCCAAAAGCTTGCACCCATGTCCATATCAACCTGATTCTGAATATTGCCCTGAAACCTCTCCATATAATAAGGTCCCTTAACTTGTATGGTTCTGCTGACTGCACTATGTCAGTCACAAGGCATTTGGAAGCCAATGGCAGATCCACATGGCCCCACGACAGATGTTTTATCATACACCTGCCCACCACTGCTCTAGGCCAACTAGTCAGCAGGCCTCAACATTCTGGCATCTCTGTTCTCACCGTTTTCATGAAACCCAGTCAATCAATGCAATGTCTGGTACACTCGTGATCAGCAATAGACATCCAAAGGTTCTCCAGTGCCACCTGTTCATAAGAATTTAAAAAATTTCATGGTATTTATCTAGCCAATTTTCAAAGATAAATTTGGAGGCACTGTGGCATTCAATTCATTCGGGAACCATGAAATGGTGAGGAAGCTCATTTCAATTAAAGCTCGGGAGAACTCTCAGAGGCAAGGCTTCCCAAAGAGTGGCCAAAAGGTCACATTAAGCCAGGCCCATTGAGGTCTACAATTGAGGGCCATGTTTGTTTTGACTCTAAACTATGGCTTCCAAGTCTTTCTGAATAAAGTCATGTGATATCCTGGCTGAGATTCCCAGTGCTCTTTGAAAGCTATCCTGGGCCTAGATCTCAGTCTCCAAGGGCAACTCTCATGCGTGGCCTCCTAAAATCCCAACACAATTCATGCCAATACTTCTCTGAGATCTGTTCCAGAACTCAGTCTCTAAGGGGAATCACTCCAGAGTTCAAGCTCAGGTTGACCCAGTCATCTCTTCCAACCACCACACAAATGACCACAATTAAACCAAAACACTCCCACATGGCCCTCATCTTCTTCAATTTAGAGACTCATCATAACCTCTGGCTGGAGGTTTCCATGAAGGGCGCAGCTTAAGACAGTGTCCAATATAAGCTCACATGCCCCTCATTTGCCTAAAGTCAGGGTGGCATGGAAACTCTTCCTGTGAAGCAGGAGTGATCAAATAGGCCTGCCAATAATACTGCTCTACTTCTCCAATTTGAGGCCTATTCTCTGTGGGGTATAGATTCTTTATGTGTATTGGGGTCATGAGAAAACTCAAGCAACTATGGGCTACCCTCTGCAGGGCTTTGAAGAATCCATTTGAGTGAGTCGAGGAGTTGGACCAAATGTTCTTTAGATATAGAGTTTTGATTAGAGAGTGAGTGTAAATGTCAGCATATGTGAACAGTCAGTCACAGTGATAAACTGGGGAAAATGTGTAGGAAAGCAGATATCAATAGAGACATTAGGAAATAAGGCAAAGTACAAAGTGAGTGATAGGAAAAGACATTTTTAACAGGGTTCAGTTTCAATATATAATCTTAGGAAGAAACAAATATGTAGTCACCAATAGGAATGATATTTGAGATCATTAGTTAATCAGGGCATGGATGTTGTTAGTAATACATGCTCACTTTCAATATAGGCTTTGATACAATCATAAGTGTGACCCTTGCATTTTGTGTCAGGAATATTACTGTGATGAAATGTATATGTATATCAGGTGACTACAGTATTTCTTCCACCATTTCTGAAAGCAATATTTTAAAGACTTAAAAATTAGTATTGGGGATACAAATAGGTATACCATCGGTCTACGAATATAGAGATGATGCCTTAATAGACCATACTGTGAATAAATAATATAACTGGTTCAAACGTTAAATAATGGATTGAATTGATATCTGAAAATATATAGGAAATCTTATATTGATATACATACATTCATTCCAACCAGTTATACATCTAATGGTAATATTAGCGTTATGGTTTATCATGAAGAGTGTGTGAGTTTGGCTTCAAAAGTGATTATGGAAATCAATAATACTGTGTTTGGAAAGAATCTCATGAAAAGAACAGTCAAGAAACATGGAGGAATACATGTGTTCTGAAGTAGGAAGTGATTGAAAGTGAACCAAATGCCTATAAATTTGTGAAATTGTGGATGAAAGGATATATCCTATAATGTCCATAAACTGCAGAAATAGTAATGTACCAGTGTCTGAATAAAAATGAACTTCAAAATACACATCATGGTCCCATAGGTGTCTACTTACATTTATGTGAAACTGGTTCAGTCACTGTAGAAATATTACGAATTGTATACACCATTCACTTAATTTACTTTTCAGTACTAGGAAAAAATATGTATTTAAGGTGGATGAATATTTCTAAGAATAATTTTGTGAAAAGTTGATTATAAATCTACATACACACACATGAGTTTATTTAGGGAGTGTATAATAAGACACATATATTTCATATTTTGAAAATCTTAAGAGTAGATATCTATATCTATATAGATAGATAGATAAATAGATAGATACACACATACACAGACATTAAAATGTAGCAATATATATGCCATTCGAAATTCATCATGAAATATATATCATCCACGTATCCAAAAATATTCATTTTACTGAACATTTATTTATACATAATATTGTTCATCTAGGAAATTCACCCATAGGTGGAAATTCCAGTTCCATATGTATTTAGAGGGAGCGATCTCTTCTCACACTTTGTATCTTCGAAAATAAGCGATCTCACAAGAATGTACATGTGATACCAGGTAGAATTCTAAAAATGCATAAAAAATACATTTGATGAATAGGCTACAGAGAAAGGGAGACAGAAATTTACATATGTGTTAACTTTAAAAACTCATGGAGAAGTATTACAATGAAAAGTTGACTAGATTTATAACACATACCATTGATAAAGCAGAAGGCAAGTCCAAGTATACACCATGCCTCCTATGAAAGGCCTGCATTTCTATTCTGTTAGGTTTCTTTTTCTCCATCATATTAGGTTTAGTAGTCAGAGTCTAGTAGGGTATGGGTTAGTGTCAGGGATTCAGTATTTCAAATGGAAAATAGGAAAATGAATCTAATATGTATGCAAATATGTGCTACACAAAAATCTTCCCACTCTCAGCCAGAACAATGCTTTGACATTACCTTCGCCCCAAATAAGACACAATTAGTGGAGAAGAGTTAGAAAATCTGTGAATACATATGTGGAAAGGAAAATGCTCAGAACTTCACAAACTTGTAGGAGGTAGAACAGTTTACAAAAAGGGAGAGGGTAAACACTTCACAAACCTGGAGCTCTGCTGGCCTAATGACTTTTTGAGAAACTGCCTCTGAGGTTGGGCAGTTGAAATATGTTTTTGTCAGGAGCTTTTGCTTTCTTTGTAGTGAGACCATCAATGCTGGGTCTCCATCTATGTGACCTGGATGACATGGTTCCTTATTTACTAGTGGACATGAGGCAGCAGTGCTGAATTCTCTATTTGTAGGTAAACTTTGGCCACTGGGGTCTAAGTATCTAACCGTGTTGTCTGTAAAGCCATTTTTTCATGCTCCACTTTCGTGGTGTTTCTTACTGCTGCACTGTGAGTTTGGTATTGGCTTCACGAAATACAAGGAGTTCCACTGGGACACAGTGCTGGAGGATGTACTCTCATATGTGGTGGGTGAGGGTCTGCAGTAAAATGCACCAATGAGGCTTAAATCCCACATAGCTTTTCAACTCGACAATAGCCCCCTTATTCTGATCATTGGCAGGAATCCTCTCCATATAACAAGATGCCTTTACATAGAAGGGTCTGCTGGATGTACCATGTCAGTGACAAGTCATTTCTAAGCCAATGCCAGATCCACGTGGACCCACAACTGATGTTTTTTCACACACCTACACTCCACTGCTTTATGCCCACTAGTCTGCAGGCTCCAACTTACTGGCATCTATGTTCTACAGCATTTTCATGAAACACAGTCAATTAAGGCACTGTCTGGTACAATCATGATTAGCAACAGGACATCCAAATGTTCTCCAGTGCCACCTGGTCATGGTAATTTCAAAAAATTCATGGTATATATCTAGATATTTTTCAATAATGAAGTTGGAGGCACTGTGGGATTCAATTTATACAGGAACCAATAAATGGTTAGGAATCTCATTTCAATGAAAGCTCTGGTGAACTCTCACAGGCAAGGCTTCCCAAAGAGTGGGCAAAAGGTCTCATGAAGCCAGGCCCATTGAGGTCTACAATGTGAGTTGCATGTGTGTTTTGACTTTCAACTATGGCTGGAATCTTTCAGAATAAAATCTTGTGATATCCTGGCTTAGATTCCCAGTGCTCTGTGTAAAGTCACCCTGGGCCAAGATCTCAGATTCCAATGGTGAATCTCATGTGTGGCCTCCTGAAATCCCAACACAATTCATGGCAATACTTCTCTGAGGTCAGTTACACAACTCAGTCTCTAAGGGGAATCACAACAGAGTTCAAGCCCAGGTGGACCCAGGCATCTCTTCCAATTGCTACACAAATGATGACAATTAAAACCAAAACACTCTCACACGGCCCTCTTCATCTTTTATATAGACACTAATCATAACCTCTAGCTGGAGGTTTCCATGAGGGGCACAGCCCAAGACAGTGTCAAAAATAAACTCCCTTGCCCCTCATTTGCCTAAAGTCAGGGTGTCCTGGAAAACATTAGTGTGAAACAGAAGTGATCAAATAGGCCTGCCGTTAATACTACTCCACTTCTCAAATTTGAGGCATACTGACTGTGGGGTATAGATTTTTAGTGTGAATTGGAGTTATAAGAAAACCCAAGCACCTATTGTCTCCCCTCTGCAGCCCTTTGAAGAACTTATTTGACACAAATGATCCCTATTCTCACTTGATGGAGGTCAGGAATCTTACAGAGGAAGGCGAGAGGCATCATCCACAATCACTGATCTTTTTTCCATTTAGGTTTTGGATGCCCACATGGGATCTTTCTTTAGATTCATCAGGTGCTGAAAATCTAAACCACAGGCTCACACAGGGCCAAGAGGCTGATTCAGACACATCCATTTCCAAAGCTATGAAGCAAAGAGCCACAGGTGATGCCCATTCATTTCCATTTTAAAACTGTTTTCTTCAGGCTTCACAAAGGGGTGGCCTGAGGCAAAGACCTTTCTGACATTCAGAGCAACAGAACAATAGGTAATCAAAAGGCCCCAAGCAGGGTTTCTCCACGGAGACTTTCCTGGTTACTCTGATATATGAGTTTTCTGAGATGCTCGCCATTCCCTTCAGCTATCCAGTACATGGCCATGTCACAGAGCTTGGAGGTGGTACATATCTTGTACAAAAATACATGATACTAATCTTGAGAGTGGCCAGAATTCATGAAAAAATGGAAAATTAGGTAGATAGCCGGTGTTGCCCATGGATAAGGCAAGCCTCAGTCCATTCATTAATTGGAAAGGATGCATGCTGGGAAGCTTTCTACTAGAAAGGACACAACCAATGAGCTATTTTTTTTCTAATATCTACAAAGAAAAATACAGTGGGATACACAGACATAGAAACAGTCTCCTTGTCAAATGACTTATGGGAAACAGTCCACTGCAAACCAAACAAACCTCCTTTTTTACCTATTCTCAGAACATGAGAAAAAAACCACAAACACAAACCAACACCCACAAATGCAACTTTTTCCCACAAGTAGGTCTGTCACTATCTGGAGTGTCCTCTGACTGGTAGGCCATATGATGTTCCCCAGAAATGGACTTTCTGTCTCACATCTGGTCTCCTTGGTCAACTCTGTGAAGTTGTCAGGAGGCAGTGGTGAGCCAATTCCTGTCCTCTCAGGAAAGACCCCTCTTCAGAGCTTTCTTGGTATTTGGCAACCCTTACATCAGTAGGTACCAAGAAAGACTGACTCTGTCCTTAGTGAATCCAAACAAGTGAGCCCACTGCAACTGGGACTGGGACTGGCTCTGGGTGCCTGGCTTCCTGGATCACAAAATTCAGAGAGTTCCATCACCAAGGAAATGAGGTGAGATCACTACCTTCAGGAAATAAATGACGTCCCTGTCTTGGCCACCACTTTGTCCTAACAGTTGCGTCCTAGTGTCTCCTGACATGGAGGCTGCCCTACTTCCTGTGATACATTCACATGTTAGAATGGTATAGAAACCATAGTCACCTGGGAACAGCTCTCCACACAGGCCTGCTTTGGTCCATCTTCCCTGCATTAAAAATAGAGAGGATGACTGAGACACATCCTTTCATCCTGACCATGTTGTTTGCCATGGAATATGACTTTTGTTCTCTCAGGTCTTTCATAGCTGCCAACATCTTCTCCAGGGATTATTTCTGCATGGATTTTGAGGTACTCAGCAGGTGGAAGATCTCCTAACTTCCTGTATTGTAATATCAACTTTATCCCTCCTCTTCTGTAAAGTGAGATTGAGGGAACATTGTATGGTTAGGGTTAATAGCATGTTCCATTTGGATTAGGAATCATTCTGCTGGATGAATAATGGTATTGGGAACCAGCCATATTTAAAAGAATATAGAGGTAAAATATAAGTAGGAAAACAGAAATCTAGGTAATATTTTAAGCCCAGAAGGATTTGGGCCCTTGATTGGGATCCTTAGCTTGAGTAATGTTTTGCACCGACGTCTCAGTTAAATCGATATACAATGGCATAAGACCCTGTACCTCAGATGATTGAATGTAGAAGAGAACATCCAGTGAAAAAGGGATAGTGTGTAGGATTAGAAAGATAGTCAGTAGGTTTAGGAGGAAGAGTGAGTCTAGGATTTGGACCAAAAGTTCTTTAGCAATAGGTTTCGGTTAGAGAGTGAATATTAACGGCACCATATGTGAAAAGTCGGGCACAATGATGAACTGGGAAAAAATATGTAGGAAAGCAGACATCAATAGAGACATTAGGAAATCAGGCAAAGTATAACGTGAGTGATAGGATTAGACATTTTCAACAGGGTTGAGGTTGAATACATAATCTTAAAAAGAAACAAAAATGTAGTCACCAATTGGATTGACATTTGAGAGCATTAGGCAAACTGGGCATGGATGTTTTTAGTAATCCATGTTCACATTCCATTGAGGCTTTATTGCAATCATAACGGTGACCTTTGCATTTTGTGTCCAGAATATTACTGTGATAATATGTATATGTAGATCAGGTGACATGAGTATTTCTTCCACCTTTTCTGGGAGCAATATTTTGAAAACATATGAATTAGTACTGGGGATACTAATAGGTTTACCCTGTGTTGATGAATATAGAGATGATGCATTAATAGACCATACTGTGAAAAAATTATATGACTGGTTCCAAATTTAAATAATGGATTGTTTTAATATCTGAAAATATAGTGGAAATCATATATTGATATACGTACATTAATTCCAACCAGTTATATATCTAATGGTATTATTAGCGTTACCGTTTATCATGAATAGTGTGTGAGTTTTGCTTCAAAAATGATTATTCAATCGAAAATAACGTGTTTAGAAAGAAGTCCAGTGAAAAGACCCGTCAAGAAACATGAAGGAATATATGTGTTCCGAAGGAGGAAGTGATTGAAAGTGAACCAAATATTTATAAATTTGTGAACTTGTGAATGAAGGGATATATTTTATGATGTCCATAAACTGAATAAATAATAAGGTACCAAGTTTGAATAAAAATGAACTTTAACAAACACATCATATCAAATAGGAATGTATTTGCATTGATGTTAAACTTGGTCAGTTACTCTAGAAATATTAGGATTTGTAAGAACCCTTCCCTGAATTTAGTTTTCAGTACTAGGAAACAAATATGTATGTCAGTGGATGTATATTTCTGAGAATAAACTTGTTAAAAGTTAATTATAAATCCACATATATGAATATGAATGAATTCAGGTGGTGTATAAGAAGACATATATTTCATATTTTGGAAAATCTGGAGACTTATATATATATATATATATATATATATATATATATATATATAGACACACAAACACACACACATTATAATGTCACAATATATATGTCAATCGAAATTCATCATGAAAAATAACTCATCCGCATATCCCAAAATATTCATTTTACTGAACATGGATGTATGTAGAATGTTGTTCATCTAGGAAGCTCACCCATGGGTTGAATTTTCTGTACCAACAGCATTTAGGAGGAGTGATCTCTTCTCACAAATAGTTTCTGCCAAGTCAGTCACCTCACAAGAATGTACGTGTGAAACCAGGTAGGATTCTATTTGTGCATATAAAAATACATGTGCTTAATAGGCTACAGAGAAAGGGAGACAGGAATTCATATATTTCTTAACTTTAAAAACACATGGAATAGTGTGTAGTGTCCCTCTTTATCCCTTTTGATTAACTTTGGCTTAAAAAAAAGAATTTTATTGAGAATTTTTGTATATATGTTTGTCAGGAATATTGCTCTGAAGTTTTCTTTCCTTGATGTGTCTTTGTCTGATTTTGGTATGTGAGTGATACTAGCCTCATGAAATGAGTTTGGAGGAGTTCCATGCTTTTCTATTTTATGGAATAATTTGAGGAGTATTGTGATGAATGCTTCTTTGAAGGTCTTGTAGAACTTGACTGAGAATCTGTCTGTTCCTGGGCTTTGCTTGATTGGTAGGCTGTTGACAGCAACTACTATTTCATTGCTTGAAATTGATTTGTTTAAATTGTTCATGTCCTACTAATTCAGTTTGGGTATATCTCTAAAATTTTATTGATGTCATCATTGTATTTTAATTTATTAGAGTATAAATTTTCAAATTAGTTTTCAATTATTCTCTGTATTTTAGTTGTGTACTCTGTAAAAGTTCTTTTACGATCCTTAATTTTAGTAATTTGAGGTTTTTTTTCTTCATTAGCTTGGTTAATGATGTGTCAATTTTATTTAGTTTTCGAAGATTAAATTTTGTTTTGTGTCAAAAAAAATAACACATGGAAAAGTATTTCAGCAAATTGAATAGATTTATAACTCCTACCTTATATCATGCAAAAGGCAAGTCCAACTATACACCATGTCCCTTCTGAAATGCTTGCATTTCTATTCTGTTTGGGATATTTTTCTCCATTATATTAGTATTAGTAGTCAGAGTCTAGTAGGGTATATGAATGTTTCTGAGAATAATCTTGAGAAAAGATGATTATAAATACACATTCATGAATATGAAAAATTTAGGAAGTGCAAAATAAGACAAAAATATTCCATATTTTCAAAAAATTGGAGAGTATATCTATATCTATCTATATCTATATCTATATCTATATCTATACAAACACACACACACACACAACATTCACAGACATTAAAAAGTACCAATATAAATGCCAATAGAAATTCATCAGTAAATATATATCATCCACAGATGCAAAAATATTTATTTTACTGAACATGAGTTTATGTATAATGTTGTTCTACTAGGACGCTCTCCTATAGGTTGAATTTTCATTTAAAACAGTTTTAGGAGGAGTGAACTCTTCTCACAATTTGTATCTGCCAAGACAGCCACCTCACAAAAATGTACGTGTGATACCTGGTAGGATTCTATATATGCATATAAATATACATGTGTGAATAGACTACAGAAAAGGGAAACAAGAATTCACATATTTGTTAAATTTAAAAACACATGGAGAATATTTCCATTAAAATTTGACTAGATTTATAACACCTACCATATATAATGCAAATGTCAAGTCCAACTATACAACATGTCTCCTCTGAAGTGCTTGTATTTCTATTGTGTTGGGTTAATTTTTCCCATTATAATAGGATGAATAGTCTGAGTCTACTAGGTATGGGTTAGTTTCAGGGATTCAGTATTTGAATGGAAAATTGGAAAATGAATCCAATGTGTATGTAAATATATGCTGCACAAATATCCTCCCGCTCTCATTCAGAACAATGCCTTGATATTACCTTCACCCCAAGTAAGACGCAATTAGAGGAGAAGAGTTACAAAATCAGTGAATACATATCTGGAATGGAAAATGCTCAGGAGTTCACAACCTTTGAGGTGGTAGAGGAGTTTCCAAAACTAAGGGACAGGGTAAACACTCCACAAACATGGAGCTCTGCTGGCCTAAAAACTTTTTGAGAAACTGCGTCTGAGCTTCCGCAATTGAAATATATGTTGTTTTCAGATGATTTGGCTTCCTTTGTAGTGAGACCATCAAAGCTGGGTCTGCATCTATGTGACCTGGAGGACATGGTTTCTTATTTTCCAATGAACAAGATGAAGCAGTGCTGAATCCTCTCTTTGTAGGTAATCTGAGGCCACTGGGGACTTAGTGTCTCCCCGTGTGGACTGTGAAGCCATTAGGTCCTCCACCACTTTTTGTGGTGTTTTTCCTGCTGCACTGTGAGTTTGGTATTTGTTTCACGAAATACTAGGAGCTAAACTGAGACACAGTGCTGGAGGGAGTTGTGTCACGTGTGGTGGGTCAGGGTCTGCAAGAGAATGCACCAACTAGGCTTCTATCTCTCACAGCTTGCCCCATTGCCCCCTTGTCCATATCAACCTGATTCTTCATTTTCCTCTGAAAAATCTCCATATAACAAGATGCCTTTACATATAAGGGTCTGCTGGCTGCACCATGTCAGTTACAAGCCATTTGGAATCCAATGGTAGATCCACATGGCCCTACCACGGATGTTGTATCAAACACCTCCCCACCACTGCTCTAGACCCACTACTCAACAGGCTCCAACTTACTGGCATCTCTGTTCTACACCATTTTCATGAAACTCAGTAAATCAAGGCACTGTCTGGTATACTCATGAACAGTAACAGGACATCCAATATTTCTCCAGTGCCACCTGGTCATAGGAATTTCAAAAATTTCATGGTATTTATCTAGCCATTTCTCGAGCATGAAGTTGGAGGCACTATGGATTTAAATTCATGCAGCAAACTTTAAATGGTGAGAAAGCTCATTTCAATGAATTCTCTGGAGAACTCTCACAGGCAAGGCTTCCCAAAGAGTGGACAAAAGGTCACATTAGGCCAGGCCCATTGAGGTCTACAATGTGAGGTCCATGTGTGTTTTGACTCTCAACTATGGCTGGCATTTCTTTAAGAATAAAATCATGTGATATCCTTGCTGAGTTTCCCAGGCCTCTGTGGAAATCCACCCGGGGCCTAGGTCTCAGTTTCCAAGAGCGACTTTCATGCTTGGCGTCTTAAAATCCCAACAAAATTCATGGCAATGTTTCTCTGAGTTCAGTTCCAAAACCCAGTCTCTAAGGGGTATCACACCAGAGTTCAAGCCTACGTGTACCCAGTCATTTTTTCCAATGCCACACAAATGACCAAAATTAAAACCAAAACACTCCCACATGGCCCTCATCTTATTCCATATAGGCAATCATCTTAACCTCTGGCTGGATGTTTCCATGAGGGGCCCAGCCAAAGACACTGTCGAAAATCAGCTCGTTTGCCCCTCATTTGCCTAAAGTCAGGGTAGCCTGGACACAGTTTCTGTGAACCAGGAGTGAACAAATAAGCCTGCTGTTAATACTTCTGTGTTCCTCCAATTTGAGGCCTACTGATTTTAGATATCGATTCTTTAGGTGATTTAGAGTCATGCAAAAACACAAGCACCTCTGCAGGGCTTTGAAGAACTCATTTGACCCAAAGAATGCCTATTCTCATTTGATGGAGTGCAGGAACCTAACAGAGGAAGGCAAGAGACTTCATCCACAATGAATGATATTTTTTGCCATTTTGGTTTTGGAAGCTCACATGGGATCATTCTTAAGATCCATCAGGTGCTGAGAATCTAAGTCACAGCCACACACAGGTCCAAGAGGCTGATAAAGACACATCCCTTTTGAAAGCAATTAAGCAAGAGCCACAGGTGAGGCCCATTCATTTCCATTTGAAAACTGTTTTCTTCAGGCTTCACAAAGGGGTGGCCTGAGCAAAGACCTTCCTGACATTCAGTGCAACACAACAATAAGTAAGCAAAAGGCCCAAAGCAGGGTTTCTGCACTGAGACTATCCTGGTCACACTGATATCTGAGTTTTCTGAGATGCTCGCCATTCTCTTCAGCTATCCAGTACATGGCCATGTCACAGAGCTTGGAGGTGGTACACATTTAGGACACAAATCCATGAGCCTATTCTGGAGAGTGGCCAGAATTCAGGAAGAAAACAACAACTTAGAAAGATAGCAGGTGTTGCACATCGATAAGACAAGTTGCAGTCCATTCATATATTGAGCAGGATGAATTATGGGAAGATTTATACTAGACAGGACACATCCATTAATGCATTCTCTTTTCTAATGTCTACAACAACGGACACAGTGGGATACACAGAAACAGAAACACTCGCCGTGTCAAATGACTTACTAGAAACTGTCCAGTCCAAACCAAACAAACCGCCTTTCCTATCTATTCTCAGAACATGAGACAAAACAACAAACCCACACCCACTCCCACAAAGGCACCTCCTTCCCCCAAGTAGGTCTGTGACTATCGGAGTGTCCTCTGACCGGTGGGCCATACAATGTTCCCCCGAAATGGCCTGTCTTCTCTCAGATTGTGTTTCCTTGACCAACTCTGTGAAGATGTCAGGAAAAAGCGGTTAGCCACTACCTATTTTCTCAGAATGGTCCACCTTCAGAGCTCTCCTGACATTTGGCCATTCTCACATCATTAGGTACCAAGAAAACTGACTCTGTCCTTGGGAAATCCAAACAAGTGAGCCCACTGGGACTGGGACTGGGACTGCATCTGGGTGCCTGGCTTCTTGGATACCAAGTTCAGAGAGTTCCATCACCAAGGAAATGAGGTATGTCACATTCTGTGGAACTGAATGAGGTCACTGCCTTGGCAACCACTTTGTCCTAACAGTTGCTTCCAAGGGTAACATAAGATGGAGGTTGTCCCTACTTCCTGTGACACTTTCATAAGGTAGAATGTATATCAACCATTGGCACCCGGGAACAACTTTTCACTCAGGCCTGGTTTGGTCCCTCTTCTCTACAATAAGAGAGATGCAGATTCAGAAACATCCCTTCATTCTGACCAGGTTGTTTGCCATGGAAGATGACTTTTGCTCTCTCAGTTGCTTCATACCTGCGTACAACTTCTCCAGGTATCATTTTTGCATGGACATTTGAGGTTCTCATTAGGTGGAAGGTCCCCAACTTTCCTGTATTGTAAGAACCACTCTGTCCCTGCTCTTCTGTAAAATGATTGAGGGAACAGTGTATACTTGGGTTAAAAAACAGGTTTGATTTGGGTTACAAACGATTCTGTGCGATGAATAATGGTATTGGTAACCTGCAATATTTACAAGAATATAGAGGTGATATATAAGTATGAAAAGAGAAATCTAGGTATGATTTGAAGCCCAGAAGAGTTTTGCCCTTGATTGGGATACTTAGCTTTGAATTATGTTCTGCAAAGATGTCTCAGATAATTCGATATACAATGGCATAGGACCTTGTACAATGGATGATTGAATTCAGAAGAGAACATCCAGTCAAAAAGGGATATTCAGTAGGATTAGGAAGATAGTCGGTAGGTTTAGGAAGAAGAGTGAGTATAGGATTTGGACCAAATGTTCTTTAGCAATACACTTTTGGTTATAGTGTGAATGTAAATGTCAGCTCATATGAAGAGTCAGTCACTATGTTGAACTGGGGAAAATATGTAGAAAAGCAGATATCAATAGAAACATTAGGAAATCAGGCAAATTATAAAGTGAGTGATAGAATTGGACATTTTCAACAGGGTTGGGTTTGAATGTATAAATTAGGAAAAAACAAAAATGTAGTCACCAATAGGATTGACAATTGACAGCATTAGGCAACCTGGACACGGATGTTTTTAGAAATCCATGTTCACCTTCCATTTAGGTTTTGGTACAATCATAAGTGTGACCTTTCCATTTTTGTCCGGAATATTACTGTGATAATGAGGTGACATGAGTATTTCTTTCACCATTTCTGGGAGCAATATATTGAAGATGTAAAATAAGAATCGGGGTACAAAGAGGTGTACCCTGTTTCTATGAACATAGAGAAAAAGCATGAATAGACCACACTGTGAATAAATAATATAACTTTTTTGAACTTTAAATAATGAATTGAACTTATATCTGAAAAATTAAAGGAAATCGTATATTGATATACAATCATTCATTCCAACCAGTGATATATCTAATGGAAATATTAGTGTTTTGGTTTATCATGAAGAGTGTGTGAGTTTTGCTTAAAAATGATTATGGAAATTCAAAATAATGTGTATGGAAAGAAGTCTCATGAAAAGACCAGTCAAGAAACCCTGAGAATACATGTGTTCAGAAGCAAGAAGTGATTAAAGTTGAAACAAATGCCTATTAATTTGTGAACTTGTGCATGAAATGTATATCCTATCATGTGCAAAAACTGAAGAAACAATAATGTACCAGTGTCGAATACAAATGAATGACAAATTACATATCATGTCCCATAGGAGTCTACTTGCATTGATGTTAGGCTGGGTCAGTTACTGTAGAATAATTAGGATTTGTATGCACCATTCACTGAAGTTAGTTTTCAGTACTAGGAAACAAATATGTATTTCAGGTGGATGAATATTTCTGATTATAATCTTGTGAACAGTGGATTATAAATCCACATACATGAACATGAATGAATTTAGAGAGTGTATATTAGACATATATATTTCATATTTTGAAAAATTTGGAGAGTATATCTATATCTATATCTACACACACACACACACACACACACACACACACACACAACACTCACAGACATTAAAAAGTGCCAATATAAATGCGAATCGAAATTCATCAGTAAATATATATCATCCACAGATGCAAACATATTTATTTTACTGAACATGAGTTTATGTATTATGTTGTTCTACTCGGACGCTCTCCTATAGGTTGAATTTTCATTTCCAACAGCATTTAGGAGGAGTGAACTCTTCTCACAATTTGTATCTGCCAAGACAGCCACATCACAAAAATGTACGTGTGATTCCTGGTAGGATTCTATATATGCATATAAATATACTTGTGTGAATAGGCTACAGAAAAGGGAAACAAGCATTCACATATTTGTTAAGTTTAAAAACACATGGAGAATATTTCCATTAAAATTTGACTAGATTTATATCTCCTAACTAATATAATGCAAATGTCACGTCCAACTATACAACATGTCTCCTCTGAAGTGCTTGTATTTCTATTGTGTTGGGTTAATTTTCCCCATTGTATTAGGATGAATAGTCTGACTCTACTCGGTATGGGTTAGTGTCAGGGATTCAGTACTTCGAATGGAAAATTGGAAAATGAATCCAATGTGTATGTAAATATATGCTGCACAAATATCCTCCCACTCTCATCCAGAAGAATGCCTTGACATTACCTTCACCCCAAGTAAGACACAATTAGAGGAGAAGAGTTACAAAATCAGTGAATATATATCTGGAATGTAAAATGCTCAGGAGTTCACAACCTTGGAGGTGGTAGATGAGTTTCCAAAACTAAGGAACAGGGTAAACACTCCACAAACATGGAGCTCTGCTGGCCTAAAAACTTATTGAGAAACTGCCTCTGAGCTTCCGCACTTGAAATATATGTTGTTTTCAGGAGTTTTGGCTTCCTCTGTAGTGAGACCATCAAAGCTGGGTCTGCATCTATGTGACCTGGAAAACATGGTTTCTTATTTTCCAATGAACAAGATGAAGCAGTGCTGAATCCTCTCTTTGTAAGTAAACTGAGGCCACTGAGGACTAAGTGTCTCCCCGTGTGGACTGTGAAGCCATTTGGTCCTCCTCCACTTTTTGTGGTGTTTTTGCTGCTGCACTGTGAGTTTGATATTTGTTTCACGAAATACTAGGAGCTAACCTGGGACACAGTGCTGGAGGGAGTTCTGTCACGTGTGGTGGATCAGGGTCTGCAAGAGAATGCAACAACTAGGCTCCTATCTCTCACAGCTTGCCCCATTGCCCCCTTGTCCATATCAACCTGATTCTTAATTTTCCTCTGAAAACTCTCCATATAAGAAGATGCCTTTACATATAAGGGTCTGCTGGCTGCACCATGTCAGTTACAAGCCATTTGGAATCCAATGGTAGATCCACATGGCCCTACCACGGATGTTTTATCAAACACCTCCCCACCACCGCTCTAGACCCACTACTCAGCAGGCTCCAACTTACTGGCATCTCTGTTCTACACCATTTTCATGAAACTCAGTAAAACAAGGCACTGTCTGGTATACTCATAATCAGCAACAGGACATCCAATATTTCTCCAGTGCCACCTGGTCATAGGAATTTCAAAAATTTCATGGTGTTTATCTAGCCATTTTTCAAGCATGAAGTTGGAGGCAATGGGGGTTTCCATTCATTCAGCAAACATTAAATAGTGAGGAAGCTCATTTCAATGAATTCTCTGGATAACTCTCACAGGCAAGGCTTCCCAAAGAGTGGAAAAAGGTCACATTAGGCCAGGACCATTGAGGTCTACAATGTGAGGTCCATGTGTGTTTTGACTCTCAACTATGGCTGCCATTTCTTTAAGAATAAAATCATGTGATATCCTTGCTGAAATTCCCAGGCCTCTGTGGAAATGCACCCGGGGCCTAGGTCTCAGTTTCCAAGAGTGACTTTCATGCGTGGCCTCTTAAAATCCCAACAAAATTCATGGCAATGCTTCTCTGAGTTCAGTTCCAAAACCCAGTCTCTAAGGGGAATGACACCAGATTTCAAGCCCACGTACACCCAGTCATTTTTTCCAATGCCACACAAATGACCAAAATTAAAACCAAAACACTCCCACATGGCCCTCATCTTATTCCATATGGTCAATCATCTTAACCTCTGGCTGGAGGTTTCCATGAGGGGCACAGCCCAAGACAGTGTCCAAAATCAGCTCGTTTGCCCCTCATTTGCCTAAAGTCAGGGTAGCCTGGAAACCGTTTCTGTGAATGAGGAGTGAACAAATAAGCCTGCCGTTAATACTTCTGTGTTTCTCCAATTTGAGGCCTACTGAATTTAGGTATCGATTCTTTAGGTGATTTCGAGTCATGCGAAAACACAAGCACCTCTGCAGGGCTTTGAAGAACTCATTTGACCCAAAGAATCCCTATTCTCATTTGATGGAGTGCAGGAACCTAACAGAGGAAAGCAAGAGACTTCATTCACAATGAATGATATTTTTTGCCATTTTGGTTTTGGAAGCTCACATGGGATCCTTCTTAAGATCCATCAGGTGCTGAGAATCTAAGTCACAGCCACACACAGGTCCAAGACTCTGATAAAGACACATCCCTTTCCAAAGCAATTAAGGAAAGAGCCACAGGGGAGGCCCATTCATTTCCATTTGAAAACTGTTTTCTTCAGGCTTCAGAAAGGGGTGGCCTGAGGCAAAGACCTTCCTGACATTCAGTGCAACACAACAATAAGTAAGCAAAAGGCCCAAAGCAGGGTTTCTGCACTGAGACATTCCTGGTCACACTGATATCTGAGTTTTCTGAGATGCTCGCCATTCTCTTCAGCTATCCAGTACGTGGCCATGTCACAGAGCTTGGAGGTGGTACCATTTTGGACACAAATCCATGAGCCTATTCTGGAGAGTGGCCAGAATTCGGGAAGAAAACAACAACTTAGAAAGATAGCAGATGTTGCACATCGATAAGACAAGCTGCAGTCCATTTATATATTGGCAGGATGAATTATGGGAAGATTTATACTAGACAGGACACATCCATTAATGCATTCTCTTTTCTAATGTCTACAACAATGGACACAGTGGAATACACAGAAACAGAAACACTCGCCGTGTCAAATGACTTACTAGAAACTGTCCAGTCCAAACCAAAAAAACCTACTTTCCTATCTATTCTCAGAACATGAGACAAAACAACAAACCCACACCCACTCCCACAAAGGCACCTCCTTCCCCCAAGTAGGTCTGTGATGATCTGGGGTGTCCTCTGACTGGTGGGCCATACTATGTTCCCCCGAAATGTCCTGTCTTCTCTCCGATCTTGTTTCCTTGAACAACTCTGTGAAGAAGTCAGGAAAAAGTGGTTAGCCACTACCTGTTTTCTCAGGAAAGGTCCATCTTCAGAGCTCTCCTGGCATTTGGCCTTCCTCACATCATTAGGTACCAAGAAAGCTGACTCTGTCCTTGGTAAATCCAAACAAGTGAGCCCACTGGGACTGGGACTGGGACTGCCTCCGGCTGCGTGGCTTCTTGGATACCAAGTTCAAAGAGTTCCATCACCAAGGAACTGAGGTATGTCCCATTCTTTGGAACTGAATGAGGTCACTGCCTTGGCAACCACTTTGTCCTAACAGTTGCTTCCAAGGGTAACATAAGATGGAGGTTGCCCCTACTTCCTGTGAAACTTTCATAAGGTAGAATGTATATCAACCATTGGCACCCGGGAACAGTTCTCCACCCAGGCCTGGTTTGGTCCATGTTCTCTACAATAAGAAGAGAAAGGCCTATTCAGACACAACCCTTCATCCTGACCAGGTTGTTTGCCATGGAAGATGACTTTTGCTCTCTCAGGTGCTTCATACCTGCTTACAACTTCTCCAGGTATCATTTGTGCATGGACATTTGAGGTTCTCTTCATGTGGAAGGTCCCCAACTCTCCTGTATTGTAAGAACCACTCTGTCCCTGCTCTTCTGTAAATTGATTGAGGGAACAGTGTATACTTGGGGTTAAAAACAGGTTTCATTTGGGTTAGGAATGATTCTGTGCGATGAATAATGGTATTGGAAACATTCAATATTTACAAGAATATAGAGGTGAAATATAAGTATGAAAACAGAAATCAAGGTATGATTTGAAGCCCAGAATAGTTTTGCCCTTGATTGGGATACTTAGCTTTGAATTATGTTCTGCAAAGTTGTCTCAGATAATTCGATATACAATGGCATAGGACCTTGTAAATTGGATGATTGAATTTAGAAGAGAACATCCAGTCAAAAAGGGATATTCAGTAGGATTAGGAAGATAGTCGGTAGGTTTAGGAAGAAGAGTGAGTATAGGATTTGGACCAATAGTTCTTTAGCAATAGACTTTCGGTTATAGAGTGAATGTAAATGTCAACACATATGAAGAGTCAGTATGTTGAACTGGGGAATATATGTAGAAAAGCCGATATCAATAGAAACATTACGAAATGAGGCAAAGTATAAAGTGAGTGATAGAATTAGACATTTTCAACAGGGTTGAGTTTGAATATATAAATTAGGAAAAAACAAATATGTAGTCACCAATAGAATTGACAATTGACAGCATTAGGCAACCTGGACATGGATGTTTTTAGAAATCCATGTTCACTTTCTATTTAGGCTTTGGTACAATCATAAGTGTGACCTTTCCATTTTTTGTCCAGAATATTACTGTGATAATGAGGTGACATGAGGATTTCTTTCACCATTTCTGGGAGCAATATATTGAAGATGTAAAATTAGAATTGGTTGTACAAAGAGGTGTACCCTGTTTGAATGAACATAGAGAAAAAGCATGAATAGACCATACTGTGAATAAATAATATAACTTTTTTGAACTTTAAATAATGAATTGAACTGATGTCTGAAAAATTAAAGGAAATCGTATATTGATATACAATCATTAATTCCAACCAGTTATTTATCTAATGGAAATATTAGTGTTTTCTTTTATCATGAAGAGTTTGTGAGTTTTGCTTCAAAATGATTATGGAAATTCAAAATAATGTGTTTGGTAAGAAGTCTCATGAAAAGACCAGTCAAGAAACCCTGACAATACATGTGTTCTGAAGCAAGAAGTGATTAAAGTTGAAACAAATGCCTATTAATTTGTGAACTTGTGGGTGAAATGTATATCCTATGATGTGCAAAAACTGAAGAAACAATAATGTACCAGTGTCGAATACAAATGAATGACAAATTGCATATCATGTCCCATAGGAGTCTACTTGCATTGATGTTAGACTGGGTCAGTTACTGTAGAATAATTAGGATATGTATGCACCATTCACTGAAGTTAGTTTTCAGTACTAGGAAACAAATATGTATTTCAGGTGCATGAATATTTCTGATTATAATCTTGTGAAAAGTTAATTATAAATCCACATACATGAACATGAATGAAATTAGAGAGTGTATATTAGACACATATATTTCATATTTTGAAAAATTTGGAGAGTATATCTATATCTATATCTATATCTATACACACACACACACACACACACACACACACACACACAACACTCACAGACATTAAAAAGTACCAATATAAATGCCAATCGAAATTCATAAGTAAATATGTCATCCAGAAATGCAAAAATATTTATTTTACTGAATATGACTTTATGTATAAAGTTGTTCGACTAGGACGGACTCCTATAGGTTTAATTTTTATTTCCAACAGCATTTAGGAGGAGTGCACTCTTCTCACAATTTGTATCTGCTAAGAGAGCCACCTCACAAAATGTACGTGTGATACCTGCTAGAATTCTATATATGCATATATATATATATATACATTTGTGAATAGGCTACCGAAAAGGGAAACAAGAATTCACATATTTGTTAAGTTTAAAAACACATGGAAAATATGTCCATTAAAATTTGAATACATTTATAACTCCTACCTTATATAATGCAAATGTCAAGTCCAACTATACAACATGTCTCCTCTGAAGTGCTTGTATTTCTATTGTGTTGGGTTAATTTTCCCCATTATATTAGGATGAATAGTCTGAGTCTACTAGGTATGGCTTAGTGTCAGGAATTCAGCATTTCGAATGGAAAATTGGAAAATGAATCCTATGTGTATGTAAATATATGCTGCACAAATATCCTCCCGCTCTCATCCAGAAGAATGCCTTGACATTACCTTCACCCCAAGTAAGACACAATTAGAGGAGAAGAGTTACAAAATCAGTGAATACATATCTGGAATGTAAAATGCTCAGGAGTTCACAACCTTGGAGGTGGTAGAGGAGTTTGCAAAACTAAGGGACAGGGTAAACACTCCACAAATATGGAGCTCTCCTGGACTAAAAACTTTTTGAGAAACTGCCTCTGAGCTTCCGCCCTTGAAATATATGTTGTTTTCAGGAGATTTGTCTTCCTTTGTAGTGAGACCATCAAAGCTGGGTCTGCATCTATGTGACCTGGAGGACATGGTTTCTTATTTTCCAATGAACAAGATGAAGCAGTGCTGAATCCACTCTTTGTAGGTAAACTGAGGCCACTGGGGACTAAGTTTCTCCCCATGTGGACTGTAAAGCCATTTGGTCCTCCTCCACTTTTTGTGGTTTTTTTGCTGCTGCACTGTGAGTTTGGTATTTGTTTCACAAAATACTAGGAGCTAATCTGGGACAGAGTGCTGGAGGGAGTTCTGTCACGTGTGGTGGGTCAGGGTCTGGTAGAGAATGCACCAAATAAGCTTCGATCTCTCACAGCTTGCCCCATTGCCCCCTTGTCCATATCAACCTGATTCTTAATTTTCCTCTGAAAACTCTGCATATAACAAGATGCCTTTACATATAAGGGTCTGCTGGCTGTACCACGTCAGTTACAAGCCATTTGGAATCCAATGGTTGATCCACATGGCCCTATCACGGATGTTTTATCAAACACCTCCCCACCACTGCTCTAGACCACTACTCAGCAGGCTCCAACTTACTGCCATCCTATTCTACACCATTTTCATGAAACTCCGTAAATCAAGGCACTGTCTGTTATACTCATGATCAGCAACAGGACATCCAATGTTTCTCCAGTGCCACCTGGTCATAGAAATTTCAAAAATTTCATGGTATTTATCTAGCCATTTTTCAAGCATGAAGTTGGAGGCACTGTGGGTTTCAATTCATTCAGCAAACATTAAATGGTGAGGAAGCTCATTTCAATGAAATCTCTGGAGAACTCTCACAGGCAAGGCTTTCCAAAGAGTGGTCAAAAGGTCACATTAGGCCAGGCCCATTGAGGTCTACAATGTGAGGTCCATGTGTGTTTTGACTCTCAACTATGGCTGCCATGTCTTTAAGAATAAAATCATGTGATATCCTTGCTGAAATTCCCCGGCCTCTGTGGAATTCCACCCGGGGCCTAGGTCTCAGTTTCCAAGAGCGACTTTCATGCGTGGCCTCTTGAAATCCTAACAAAATTCATGGCAATGCTTCTCTGAGTTCAGTTCTAAAACCCAGTCTCTAAGGGAAATCACACCAGAGTTCAAGCCCACGTGGACCCAGTCATTTTTTCCAATGCCACACAAATGACCAAAATTAAAACCGAAACACTCCCACATGGCCCTCATCTTATTCCATATAGTCAATCATCTTAACCTCTGGGTGGAGGTTTCCATGAGGGGCGCAGCCCAAGACAGTGTCTAAAATCAGCTCATTTTCCCCTCATTTGCCTAAAGTCAGGGTGGCCTGGACACCGTTTCTGTGAACCAGCAATGATCAAATAAGCCTGCCGTTAATTCTTCTGTGTTTCTCCAATTTGAGGCCTACTGTTTTCAGGAATAGATTCTTTATGTGATTTAAAGTTATTCGAAAACCCAAACACCTCTGCAGATATTTGAAGAACTCATTTGACCCAAAGAATCCCTATTCTCACTAGATGGAGTTCAGGAACCTAACAGAGGAAGGCAAGAGACTTCATCCACAATGAATGATTTTTTGCGCTTATGGTTTTGGATGCACGCATGGGATCATTCTTTAGATTCATCAGGTGTTGAGAATCTAAGTCACAGCCACACACATGGCCAAGAGGCTGATTCAGACACATCCATTCTCAAAGCAATGAAGCCAGAAGCCACAGGTGATGCCCATTCATTTGTATTTGAAAACTGTTTTCTTCAGGTTTCACAAAGGGATGGCCTGAGGCAAAGACCTTTCTGACATTCAGTGCAACACAACAATTAGTAAGCAAATTGCCCAAAGCAGGGTTTCTGCACTGAGACTTTCCTGGTCACACTGATATCTGAGTTTTCTGAAATGCTCGCCATTCTCTTCAGCTATCCATTACATGGACATGTCACAGAGCTTGGAGGTGGTACATATTTTGGACACAAAACCATGAGCCTATTCTGGAGAGTGGCCAGAATTCAGGAAGAAAACAGCACCTTAGAAAGATAGTAGGTGTTGCTCATCGATAAGACAAGCTGCAGTCCATTCATATATTGGGCAGGATGAATTATGGGAAGACTTATACTAGACAGGACACATCCATTAATGCATTCTCTTTTTAATGTCTACAACACTGGACACATTGGGATACACCGAAACAGAAACACTCACCTTGTCAAACAACTTACTAGAAACTGTCCACTACAAACCAAACAAACCGCCTTTCCTACCTATTCTCAGAACATGAGACAAAACAACAAACCCACACCCACTCCCACAAAGGCACCTCCTTACCCCAAGTAGGTCTGTGACTATGTGTATTTCCTCTGACTGCGGGCCATACTATGTTCCCCCTAAATGGCCTGTCTTCTCTCAGATCTTGTTTCCTTGTTCAACTCTGTGTAGTTGTCAGGAAAAAGTGGTTAGCCACTACCTGCTTTCTCAGGAAAGGTCCCTCTTTAGAGTTCTCCTGGCATTAGGCCATCCTCACATCAGTAGGTACCAAGAATACTGACTCTGTCCTTGGTAAATCCAAACAAGTGAGACCACTGGGACTGGGACTGGGACTGCCTCTGGGTGCCTGGCTTCTTGGATACAAATTTCAGAGAGTTCCATCACCAAGGAAATGAGGTATGTCACATTCTTTGGAACTGAATGAGGTCACTGCCTTGGCAACCACATTGTCCTAACTGTTGCTTCCAAGGGTCCCATGAGATGGAGGCTTCCCCTACTTCCTGTGACACTTTCACAAGGTAGAATGGTATATCAACCATAGGCACCCAGGAACAGCTCTCCACACAGGCCTGGTTTGGTCCATCTTCTCTACAATAAAAAGAGAGAGGCTGATTCAGACACATCCCTTCATCCTGACCAGGTTATTTGCCATGGAAGATGACTTTTGCTCACTCAGGTCCTTCATACCTGCCTACAACTTCTCCAGGTATCATTTCTGCATGGACCTTTGAGGTTCTCAGGAGGTGGAAGATCCCATAATTTCCTGTATTGTAAGAACCACTTTGTCCCTGCTTTTCTGTAAAATGAGATTGAGGGAACAGTGTGCGCTTAGGGTTAATAACAGGTTTGATTTGGGTTATGAATCATTCTGTGTGATGAATAATGGTATTGGGAACCTGTGATATTTACAAGAATATAGATGTGAAATAAAAGTATGAAAACAAAAATCTAGGTATGATTTGAAGCCCAGAAGGGTTTTCCCCTTGATTGGGATACTTAGCTTTGAATTATGTTCTGCAAAGATGTCTCAGATAATTCGATATACAAGGGAGTAGGACCTTGTACCTATGATGATTGAATTTAGAAGAGAACATCCAGGCAAAAAGTGATAATCGTTAGGATTAGGAAGATAGTCGATAGCTTTAGGAAGAAGAGTGAGTATAGGATTTGGACCAAAAGTTCTTTACCAGTAGGGTTTCGGTTATGGAGTGAATGTAGATGTCAGTACATATGAAGAGTCAGTCACTATGATGAACTGGGGAAAATATGTAGAAAAGCAGATATCAATAGAATCATTACAAAATCAGGCAAAGTATAAAGTGAGTGATAGAATTAGTCATTTTCAACAGGGTTGAGTTTGAATATATAAATTAGATAGAAACAAATATGTAGTCACCAACAGGATTGACAATTGATAGCATTAGGCAACCTGGACATGGATGTTTTTAGTAATCTATGTTCACTTTCCATTTAGGGTTTGGTACAATCATAAGAGTGACCTTTCCATTTTTTGTCCAGAATATTACTGTGATAATGAGGTGACATGAGTATTTCTTTCACCATTTCTGGGAGCAATATATTGAATATTTAAAATTAGAATTGGGGGTACAAAGAGGTGTACCCTATGTCTATGAACATAGAGATAAAGCATGAATAGAACATACTGTGACTAAATAATATAACTTTTTTGAACTTTAAATAATGAATTGAATTGATATCTGAAAAATTACAGGAAATCATATATTGATATACAATCATTCATTCCAACCAGTTATATATCTCATGGAAATATTAGTGTTTTGGTTTATCATGAAGAGTGTGTGAGTTTTGCTTCAAAAGTGATTATGGAAATCTAAAATAATGTGTTTGGAAAGAAGTCTCATGAAAGACCTGTCAAGAAACCCTGACAATACTTGTGTTCTGAAGCAAGAAGTGATTAAAGTTGAAACAAATGCCTATAAATTTGTGAACTTGTGGATGAAGTGTATAACTTAAAATGTGCTAAAACTGAAGAAATAATAATGTACCATTGTTGAATACATATGAACGTCAAATTACATATCATGTTCCATAGGAGTCTACTTGCATTGATGTTAGACTGGGTCAGTTTCTGTAGAATAATGAGGATTTGTATGCCCCATTCACTGAAGTTAGTTTTCAGTACTAGGAAACAATTATGTATTTCAGGTGGATGAATATTTCTGATTATAATCTTGTGAAAAGTTGATTATAAATCCACATACATGAACATGAATGAATTTAGAGGGTTTACATTAGACACATATATTTTATATTTTGAAACATCTGCAGAGTGTACAGATATATTACACACACACACACACAAAAAAAACACTCACATACATTTAATAGTAGCAATATATATGCCAATCGAAATTCATCAGTAAATATATATCATCCACAGATGCAAAAATATTTATTTTACTGAACATGAATTTATGCATAATGTTCTTCTACTAGGAAGCTCCCCTATAGGTTGAATTTTCAGTTCCAACAGCATTTAGGAGGAGTGAACTCTTCTCACAGTTTGTATATGCCAAGTCAGCCACCTCAAAAATGTACGTGTGATACCTGGTAGGATTCTATATGTGCATATAAATATAAAAGTGTGAATAGGCTAAAGAGAAAGGGAAACAAGAATTCTCGTATTTTTTAAGTTTAAAAACTCATGGAGAACTTCTTCGATTAAAAATTGACTAGATTTATAACTTTTACCTTATATAATGCAAAACGCAAGTCCAACTATACAACATGCCTCCAATGAACTGCTTGTATTTCTACAGGTTTGGCTTATTTTTCTCTATCATATTAGGATGAGTTGTCTGAGTCTAGTAGGTATGGGTTAGTGTCAGGGATTCAATATTTCAAAATGAAAATTGGAAAATGAATCCAATTTGTATGCATATATATGCTGCACAAATATCCTCCCACTCTCATCCAGAACAATGCCTTGACATTACCTTCACCCCAAGTAAGACACAATTAGAGGAGAAGAGTTAGAAAATCAGTGAACACATATCTGGAATGGAAAATGCTCAGGAGTTCACAACCTTGGAGGTTGTAGAGGAGTTTCCAAAAGCAAGGGATAGGGTAAACACTCCACAAACATGGAGCTCTGCTGGCCTAAAAGCTTTTTGAGAAACTGCCTCTGAGATAGGGCACTTGAAATATATGTTGTTTTCAGGAGATTTGGCTTTCTTTGTAGTGAGACCATCAAAGCTGGGTCTGCATCTATGAGACCTGGAAGACATTGTTTCTGATTTTTCAATGAACATGAGGCAGCAGTGCTGATATTTTTCTTTTTAAGTAAACTGTGGCCTCTGGAGTCTAAGTGTCTCCCCGTTGAACTGTGAAGCCATTTGGCCCTCCTACACTTTTTGTGGGGTTTTTGCTGCTGCACTGGTAGTTTGGTATTTGCTTCATAAAATAGAAGGAGTTCAACTGGGACACAGTGCTGGAGGGAGTTCTGTCACGTGTGGTGGGTCAGGGACAGCAGAAAAATGCACCAACCAATCTTCTATCCCTCAAAGCTTGCCCCATTGCATCCTTGTCCATAGCAACTTGATTCTGAACATTGCCCTGAATCCTCTCCATATAACAAGATGCCTTTACTTATAAGGGTCTGCTGGCTGCACCATGTAAGCCACAAGCCATTTGTAAGCCAATGGAAGATCCAAATTGCTCCAACACAGAAGTTTTATCACACTCCTGCCCACCACAACTCTAGGCCCACTTCTCAGGAGGCTGCAACTTACTGGGACCTCTGTTCTACACCATTTTCATAAAACCCAGTCAAGCAAGGCACTGTCAGGTACATCCATGATCAGCAGCAGGACATCCAAAGGTTCTCTAGTGCAACCTAGTCGTGGGAATTTCAAAAAATTCACGGTATTTATCTAGAAATTTTTCAAGGATGAAGTTAGAGGCACTGTGGGTTTCAATTTATTCAGGAACCATTAAATGGAGAGGAAGATTATTTCAATGAAAGCTCTGGAGAACCCTCACAGGCAAGGCTTCTCAAAGAGTGGACAAAAGGTCACATTTAGCCAGGCCCATTGAGGTCTACAATGTGAGGTCCATGTGTGTTTTGACTCTCAAATATGGCTGCCAAGTCTTTCGAATGAAATCATGTGATACCTTGGCTGAGATTCCCAGTTCTCTGTGCAAAGCCACTCTGGCGCTAGATCTCAGTTTCCAAGGGTGACTCTCATACATGGCCTCTTTAATCGCAACACAATACATGGCAATACTTTTCTGAGGTCAGATTCTGAACTCAGTCTCTAAGGGGAATCACACCAAAGTTCAAGCCCAGGTAGACCCAGTTATGTCTTCCAACTGCCACACAAATATCCACAATTAAATCCAAAACACTCCCACATGTCACTCATCTTTTCTAAATACACACTCATCATAACCTCTGGCTGGAGGTTTCCATGAGGGGTGCGGCCCAAGACAGTGTCCAAAATAACCACCCTTGCCCCTCATTTGCCTAAAATCAGGGTGGCCTGGACATCCTTCCAGTGAACCACGAGTGATCAAATTGGCCGGCCATTAAGATGGCACTGCTTCTCCAATTTGAAGCCTACTGACTGTGGGGCTTAGAGTCTTTATGTGATTTGGAGTCATGAGAAAAATCAAGCACTTATGGGCTATCCTCTGCAGGGTTTTGAGGAACACATTTGAACCAAATGATCACTATTCTCACTTGATGAAGGTCAGGAACCTTACAGAGGAATGTGAGAGACTTCATCCAAAATGAATGCTCTTTTGTCCATTTTGGTTTTGGATGCACACATGGGATCTTTCTTTAGATCCATCAGGTGCTAAAAATCTAAGCCGCAGCCTCACACAGGGCCAAAAAGCTGATTCAGACACATCCCTTTCCAAAGCAATTAAGCAAAGAGCCAGAGGTGATGCCCTTTCATTTCTGTTTGAAAACTATTTCTTTTGGCTCTACGAAGGTGTGGCCTGAGGCAAAGATGTTCCGGACATTCAGGGCAACAGAACAATTGGTAAGCAAAAGGCCCAAAGCAGGGTTTCTCCATTAGAATTTTCTGGTCACACTCATATCTGAGTTTTCTGAGATGCTCCCATTCCCTTCAGCTATAAAGTACATGGCCAAGTCTCAGAGCTTGGAGGTGGTAGATATTTTGGACACAAAAAAATGAGCCTATTCTGGAAATTGGCCAGGATTCAGGAAGAAAACAGGAACTTAGCAAGATTGTAGGAGTTGCCCACCCATAAGTCAAGCCACAGTCTATTCATAAATTGGGCAAGATGAATCTTGTGAAGCTTTCTACTAGTCAGGACACATACAATGATTCATTCTCTTTTCTAATGTCTAAAACCACGGACACAGTGGGATACACAGACATAGAGACACTGGCCTTGTCAAACGACTTACCAGAAACAGTTCACTCCAAAACAAATAAACCGCCTTTCCTACCTATTCTCAGAACATGAGACAAAACCTCAAACCTACACCCACAGACACAAAGGCAGCTCCTTCCCCCAAGTAGGTCTGTGACTATCAGGAGTGTCCTCTGACTGGTGGGCCATACTATGTTCTGATGAAATCGCCTGTCCTGTGTCAGATATGGTCTCATTGGCCCAATCTGTGAAGTTGTCACTAGCCAGCTGTGAGCCACTACCTGCTTTCTCAGGAAAGGCCTCTCTTCAGAGCTTTCCTGACATTTGTCCATCCTCACATCAGTAGGTACTAAGAAAGACTGACTCTGTCCTTGTTAAATCCAAACAAGTGAGACCACTGGGACTGGGAATGGGACTGGCTCTGCGTGCCTGGCTTCCCGGATCCCAAGTTCAGAGAGTTTCATCACCAAGGAAGTGAGGTGAGATTAATCTCTTCAGGAATTTAATGAGGTCACTGCCTTGGCAACCACTTTGTCCTAACAGTTGCTTCCAATAGTCCTATGAGATGGAGGCAGCCCTTACTTCCTGTGACACTTTCAAAAGTTAGAATGGTATATCAACCATAGGCACCCAGGAACAGCTCTCCACACATGCCTGGTATGGTCCATCTTCTCTACATTAAGAAGAGAGAGGCTTATTCAGACAAAACCCTTCATCCTGGAAAGGTTGTTTGAGATGGAAGATAACTTTTGCTCTCTCAGGTCCTTCATAGCTGCCTAATCTTCTCCAGGGATCAAACCTGCATGGACCTTTGAGGTTCTCAGCAGGAGGCAGATCCCCTACATTCCTGTATTGTAAGACGAACTCTGTCCCTGCTCTTCTGTAAAGTTAGGTTGAGGGAAGAGTGTATGGTTAGGGTTATTAACATGTTTGATTTGGATTACGAATCCTTCTGCAGGATGATTAATAGTATTGGGAACCTGCGATATTTATAAGATTATAGAGGTGAAATATAAGTATGAAAACAGAAATGTTGGTAAGATTTGAAGCCCAGAAGGGCATTAGGCCCTTGATTGGGATACTTAGCTTTTAATTACGTTCTACACAGATGTCTCAGATAAATTGATAATCAATGGCATAGGACCTTATACCTTGGATGTTTGATTTTAGAAGAGAACATCCACTCAAATTGAAATAGTCGGTGGGATTAGGAAGATAGTCGGTAGGTTTATAAAAAAAGAGTGAGTATAAAAATTGGACAAAAAGTTCTGTAGCATTAGGGTTTCGGTTATAGAGTGAATATAAATGTCAGCACATGTGATGAGTCAGTCACAATGATTAACTGGGGAAAATATGTAGGAAGGAAAATATCAATAGAGACATTACGAAATGAGGCAATTATATAGTGAGTGATAGGATTAGACATTTTCAACAGGGTTGAGATTGAATACATAACCTTAGGAAGAAACAAATATGTAGTCACCAATAGGAATGACATTTGAAAGCATTAGGCAACCTGGACATGGATGTTTTTAGTAAGCCATGTTCACTTTCAATTTAGGATTTGGTGCAATCATAAGTGTGACCTTTGCATTTTGTGCCCAGAAAATTATTGTGATCAAATATATATGTAGATCATATGATATGTGTATTTCTTCCACCATTTCTGGGAGCAATATTTGAGGACACATAAATTAGTATTGTGGGTACCAAGTGGTGTACCCTGTGTCAATGAATATAGAGATAATGCATGAATAGACCATAGTGTGAATAAATAATATAACTTTTTTCTCTTTAAATAATGGATTGAATTGATATCTTAAAATATATAGGAAATCATATATTGACATACAATCATTCACTCCAACCAGTTACATATATAATGGTAATCTTAGGGTTATTGTTTATCATGAAGTGTGTGTGAGTTTTGTTTCAAAAGTGTTTATGGAAATCGAAAATAATGTGTTTGGAAAGAAGTCTCATGAAAAGACCAGTCAAGAAATATGGAGGAATCCATGTGTTCTGAAGCTGGAATTGATTGAAAGTGAAACAAATGCCTATAACTTTCCTAAATTGTGGATGAAATATATATCCTGTGATGTGCATAAACTGATGAAATAGTAATGTACCAGTGTTGAATAAAAATGAAGGTCAAAGTACACATCATGTCCCATAGGAATCTACTTGCATTGATGTTAAACTTTGTCAGTAACTGTAGAAATATTAGGATTGCATGCATTATTCACCATAGTTAGTTTTATTTCATTTTTATTTATGCTTTTTCAAAACATTACATAGTTGTTGTTATAACATATTTCACACTTTGATTCAAGTGCGTTATAAACTCCCATTTTTACCCCATGTACAGATTACAGAATCACATCAGTTACACATCTATTGATTCACATATTGCCATACTAGTGTCTATTGAATTCTGCTGCCTTTCCTATCCTCTACTATCCCCCCTCCCCTCCCCGCCCCTCCCCTCTTCTCTCTCTACCCCCTCTACTGTAATAAATTTGTCCCCCTTGTATGATTTTTCTCTTTCTCCTCACTTTCTCTTGTATGTAATTTTGTATAACCCTGAGGGTCTCCTTCCAATTCCATGCAATTTTCCTTCTCTCTCCCTTTCCTTTCCACCTCTCAATCCGCTTTAATGTTAATCATCTTGTCATGCTCTTCGTCTCTCCTCTGTTCTTAGTTACTCTCCGTATATCAAAGATGACATTTGGCATTTGTTTTTTAAGGATTGGTTAGCTTCACTTAGCATAATCTGCTCTAATGCCATCCATTTCCCTCCAAATTCTATGATTTTTTTTTTATTTTTCAATGCAGAGTAATACTCCATTGTGTATAAATGCCACAGTATTTTATCCATTCTTTCATTGAAGGTTATCTAAGTTGGTTTCACAGTCTTGCTGTTGTGAATTGTTCTGCTATGAACATCGATGTAGCAGTGTCCCTGTAGCATGCTGTTTTTAGGTCTTTAGTGAATAGACTGAGTAGGGGAATAGGTGGGTCAAATGGTGGTTCCATTCCCAGCTTTCCAAGAAATTTTCCTACTGCTTTCCAAATTGGATGCACCAATTTGCAGTCCCACCAGCAATGTAGAAGTGTACCTGTTTCCCCACATCCTTGCCAGAACTTGTTGTTTGACTTCATAATGGCTGCCAATCTTACTGGAGTGAGATGGTATCTTAGGGTGGTTTCGATTTGCATTTCTCTGACTGCTGGAGATGGTGAGCATTTTTTCATGTACTTGTTGATTGATTGTAAGTCCTCATCTGATAAGTGTCTGTTGAGGTCCTCAGCCCATTTGTTGATTGGGTTATTTGTTATCTAATTGTCTAATTTTTTGAGTTCTTTGTATACTCTGGATATTAGGGCTCTATCTGAAGTGTGAGGAGTAAAGATTTCTTCCCAGGATGTAGGCTCCCTATTTACCTCTCTTATTGTTTCTTTTGCTGAGAAAAAAACTTTTTAGTTTGAGTAAGTCCCATTTGTTGATTCTAGTTATTAACTCTTGTGCTACGGGTGTCCTATTGTGGAATTTGGAGCCCGACCCCACAGTATGTACATCGTAAGCAAATTTTTCTTCTATCAGACACTGTGTCTCTGATTTGATATCAAGCTCCTTGATCCATTTTGAGTTAACTTTTGTGCATGGCAAGAGAAAGGGATTCAGTTTCAATTTGTTACATATGGATTTCCAGTTTTTCCAACAACATTTGTTGAAGATGCTATCCTTCCTCCATTGCATGCTTTTAGCCCCTTTATCAAATATTAGATAGTTGTAGTTTTGTGGATTGGTTTCTGTGTCCTCTATTCAGTACCATTGGTCCACAAGCCTGTTTTGGTACCAGTACCATGCTATTGTTGTTACTATTGCTCTGTAGTATAGTTTGAAGTCTGGTATCGCTCTACCGCCTGATTCACACTTCCTGCCTAGCATTGTTTTTGCTATTCTGGGACTTTTATTTTTCCATATGTATTTCATGATTGCTTTCTTTATTTCTACAAGAAATGCCTTTGGGATTTGATTGGCATTGCATTAAACCTATAGAGAAATTTTGGTAATATCACCATTTTGATGATGTTAGTTCTGCCTTTCCATGAACAGGGTATATTTTTACATCTTCTAAGATCTTCTTATATTTCTCTCTTTAGGGTTGTGTAGTTTTCATTGTATGAGACTTTCCCCTCTTTTGTTAGGTTGATTCCCATCTTTTTTTTTTTTTAGGATATTGTGAATGGAGTGGTTGTTCTCATTTCCATTTCAGAGGATTTGTCCCTGATATAGAGGAATGCCTTTGATTTATGCGTGTTGATTTTATATCCTGCCACTTTGCTGCATTCATTTATTAGCTCTATTAGTTTCTTTGTAGACCCTTTTGGGTCTGATAGGTATAGAATCATGTCATCTGCAATAGTAGTAATTTAAGTTGTTCTTTTCCTATTTTTATGCCTTTAATTTCTTCTGTCTGTCTAATTGCTCTGGCCAGTGTTTCGAGAACTGTATTGAACAGAAGTAGTGAGAGAGGGCATCCCATTCTTGTTCCAGATTTTAGAGGGAATGCCTTCAATTTTTCTAGATTCAGAATGATGCTAGCTTGAGGATTAGCATAGATTGCTTTTACAATATTGAGGTATGATCCTGTTATTCCTAGTTTTTCTAGAGTTTTGAAGATAAAGGGATGCTGTACTTTGTCGAATGCTTTTTGTGCATCTATCGAGATGATCATATGGTTCTTATTTTTAAGTCTATTGATGTGGTGAATAACATTTATTGATTTTCGTATATTGAACAAGCCTTGCATTCCATGGATGAATCCTACTTGATCATGGTGCACAATATTTTTAATATGTTTTTGTATCTGATTCGCCAGAATTTAATTAGGGATTTTTGCATTTAGATTCCTTAGGGATATTGGTCTGTAGTTTTCTTTTTTGAAGTGTTTATGTCTGGTGTAGAAATCAGGGTGATATTGGCCTGGTAGAATAAATTTGGAAGATCTCCCTCTTTTTCAATTTCCTGAAATAGCTTGAAAAGTATTGGTATTAGTTCATATTTAAAGGGTTTGTAAAACTCTGCTGTATACCCATACTGTCCTGGTCTTTTCTTAGTTGGTATCTTTGGATGGTTTCTTCTATTTCCTCAATTGATACTGGTCTGTTTAGGTTGTCTATATCCTCCTGACTCAATCTGGACAGATCATATGACTTAAGAAATTTTTCGATGCTTTCACTATCTTCTATTATATTGGAGTATAACGAATCAAATTAATTTCTGATTATCTTCTGTATTTCAGAAATATCTGCTGTGATTGCCAGGGGGTGACAAATAACTTGTGTAGATTGATAAAGCAGGAGTGGAAGCCGTTTATTGTAGCATCTGAGCGATATTTATACATTTTATATAGCTTATCTAATTAGCATAAAATAGATCCAGCAGTCAACCAATAAGGAATCTCCACACTTAATGGCTTGCTTTTGTTACTTCACAAACCACTCTCTATGGCATTTGGCCAGGCGCCATCCAGACTTGTTTACAGACCCTAACATTTCTCTGGCAAAATACCAGGTGCCATCCTGACTTGTTTATAGACCTTAACATGTGATGTTGCCCTTTTCATCCCGTATGCTATTAATTTGAGTTTTCTCTCTTCTTCTCTTCATTAGCATGGCTAAGGGTCTGTCGATTTTATTTATTTTTTCAAAGAACCAACTTTTAGTTTTCTCAATTTTTTCAATTGTTTCTTTTGTTTCGATTTCATTAATTTAAGCTTTGATTTTAATTAAATCTTACCTTCTACTTATTTTGCTGTTGTTTTCCTCTTCTTTTTCTAGGATTCTGAGATGAAGTATGAGATCATTTATTTGTTTTGTTTTTTTTTCTTTTTTTAAGGAATGAAATCCAAGCAATGAATTTTCCTCTTAGAACGGATTTCAGTGTGTCCCATAGATTCTGATATGTTGTGCCTGTGTTTTCATTTATCTCTAAGAATTTTTTAATTTCCTCCTTGATGTCTTCTATAACCCATTGATCATTCAGTAACCTATTGTTCATTCTCCAAGTGATGCATGATTTTTCCTTCCTTCGTTTATCATTGATTTTTAGTTTATATTAGATTATGATCAGATAAGATGCATGGTATTATCTCTACTTCTTTATATTGTCTAAGAATTGCCCTGTGACATAATATATCATCTATTTTTGAGAAGGATCCATGTGCTGCTGAGGAAAAATGTAACTGCTTGATGTTGAGGAGTATATTCGATATATGTCAATTAAGTCTAGGTTATTAATTGTGTTATTGACTTCTATAGTTTTCTATTTCAACTTTTGTTTGGAAGACCTGTCCAGTGGTGAGAGAGGTGTGTTGAAGTCTCCCATGATTAGTGTATGGTGGTCTATTAGACTCTTGATCTTGAGAAAAGTCTGTTTGATGGACATAGCTGCACCATTGTTTGGGGCATATATATATTTATAATGGTTATGTCTTGTTGGTGTATGGTTCTCTTGAGCAGTATGTAGTGTCCCTCTTTATCCCTTTTGATTAACTTTGGCTTGAAATCTATTTTATTTGATATGAGTATGGACACTCCTGCTTGTTTCCGAAGTCCATATAAGTGATATGATTTTTCCCAACATTTCACCTTCAGTCAATGTATGTCTTTTCCTATCAAATGCGTCTCCTGTAGGCAGCATATTATTGGGTCTTGTGTTGTGATCCATTCTACTAGCCTGTGTCTCTTAATTGGTGAGTTTAAGCCATTAACATTTACGGTTATTATTGAGATAATGGTTGTTCTTCCAGCCCTATTTGTTTATTTATGTTATTAAACATGGATTGTTTTCTACATTGATTATTTCCCCCTTTTACTGTACTACCTCCCACTGTTGGTTTTTATTGTTATTTCCCATTTCCTCTTCCTTTAATATTTTGCCGATGATGTTTTGAAGAGATGGTTTTCTAGCTACAATTTATTTTAACTTTTTTTTTTAACATGGAAGGTTATGATTTTATCTTCCATCCTGAAGCTTAATTTCGCTGGATACACAATTCTTGGTTGGAATCCATTTTCTTTCAGTGTTTGAAAAATGTTAATCCAGGATCTTCTAGCTTTCAGAGTCTGTGTTGAAAGATCAGCTGTTATCCTGATTGGTTTACCCCTAAATGTAATCTGCTTTTTTTTCTCTTGTAGCATTTAAAATTCTCTCCTTATTGTGTACGTTGGGCATCTTCATTATAATGTGTCTAGGTGTGGATCTCTTATGATTTTGCACATTCGGCGTCCTGTAGGCTTCTAGGACTTGGGAGTCAGTCTGATTCTTCAAGTCTGGGAAGTTTTCTCGTATTATTTCATTGAATACATTGCTCATTGCTTTGGTTTGGACCTCTATACCTTCCTGTATTCCAATGACTCTTAAGTTTGGTCTCTTTATGTTATCCCGTATTTCTTGGATATTCTGTTCATGGTTTCTTAACAGTCTTGCTGAGCTGTCTATGTTCTTTTCAAGTTGGAATACTTTGTCTTCATTGTCTGATGTTCTATCTTCTAAGTGTTCTACTCTGCTGGTAGTATTCTCAATTGAGTTTTTAAGTTGGTTTATTGCTTTCTGCATTTCTAGGATTTCTGTTTGTTATTTTTTAAAACCTCTATCTCCCTGTATAGCTGATCTTTTGCTTCTTGGATTTGTTTATGTAATTCATTGTCGAAGTGATTTTTCATTGTCTGATTTTGCTGTCTAATGTCTTCCTTGAGACTCCAGATCATCTGAAGCATGTATATCCTGAGTTCTTTATCCGACATTCCATCTACTGCAGCTATTACCTCTTCTAAAGTTGTGCTGACCTGCATTGCTTGTGGTCCTTTTTTCCTTGTCTTATCATACTGCTCGCTTTTCTTTCTGCTTTGTGAAACTGTTGTGATTTTGAAATTTTCCTCCTATATATTTATATTGCTCTTGTATAGTTGCAAAGTCTCCCTTGCATGGGCACAGGGGGGCTGTGCTGCTCCTCCAATTAGGGTGATCTAACTACCTTGCTGACGGGCAGCTGGGCTTGTTTTCCTGATCAGTTGCAGGTCTGCCTACCATGCAGGCGCGGGAGGCGGCTCTGCTCTGCCCCTACTCCAATTGGTGTCACGTGTCTACCAGGGCCGTGGACCCCTGGGGTGTTCTGCCGATCAGTCGCAGGTCTGCCTACCTTGTAGGTGCTGGCGGCGGCTCTGCTCTGCCCCTACTCCAATTGGGGTGACGTGACTACCATGCAGGTGTGTTGCTGGGCCTGTTCCGCCAGTTTGTCGCAGGTCTGCCTACCTTGCGGGCACGGGCAACGGATCTGCTCTGCTCCTATTCCAAAAGGGGTGAAGTGTCTGCCGCGCTGGCAGGGCGATGGGGCTCTTCTGCCAGTCAGGTGCAGGTGTGCCTACCTTGCGGGTGCGGGTGATGGCTCTGCTCTGCCACTACTCCATTTGGGGGGTCGTGACTACCATGCCGGCAGGTTGTTGGGCCTGTTCTGGGTGCGGGCGAAGGCTCTGCTCTGCCCCTACTAATATTGGGGTGACCTGACTACCATGCCGGTGGGCCACTGGGATTGTACTAGGTGCGGGAGAAGGCTCTGCTCTGAAACTATTCCAATTCAGGTGATTTGACTACCACGCCTGCGGGTCACTGGGCCTGTTCTGGGCAAGGGCGGCGGCTCTGCTCTGCCTCTATTCCAATTGGGGTGACGTGACTACCATGCAGGTGTGTCGCTGGGCCTGTTCCGGGCGTGGGCGGCAGCTCTGCTCTGCCCCTCTGGCTTGATGACAAAGTGAGAGAGACCCGGGTGTTTGTGACTCACTTTCTTTACCAGGAGACCAACTGTTTCTGTCACCGCTGGTATCAATGAAGTTATCTCCTCTGCTGCTTTCTGATGACATCAGATCTCTGCCATGTTGGTATCCCATGCAAAAGGCAGCATTTTGTTCCCTTTGCTGGGTGACTAAAGCAATGGGTGAGTTCTGACCGGCACTCACAAGCCCCGTCTCAATCCTGTTGCACTCCCTATGAAGGCTCGGTTGATATTTACCTCCACAGTATTCAGCAAGTCCCGGACCGAGAAGCAGTTTCCGCGGGTTCTTTAGCCCAGGGCCAGATCAGTTCCGGGAGGCGGAATTCGGCCGCTCTGGGCTCGGTGTATGTTCTAATAGAAGCAGGCTCCAAGACGCAGTTTCTGCGGGTTCTTTAGCACTGAGCCTGAGTAATTTGTCTGCAAGACAAAGGTGAATGGCATCCTGAAATTACCGGTTCTATAGCTGAATAAGCTGCGATCAGTCGAAAACAGGGATGGTGACGTCACCTCTCCAAGATGGTGGCCGCTGGGTTCCTCTGTGGTCTGACTGGTGCGGAGAAACGAGTTGGACTGCATGCTTCCCCGTCTCAAACCCAGAATTCAGCACTGAGCACAGTGATTGCATACCTGGCAGGAGCCCACAGTATCTGCACCGCTGTATATTTGAGTTGCTATCTCGTCGTTTTCCAGCACGCACCACAGACTCTAGCCACGGAGCGATTTCCTGAATAAGCCACATGACCTTCTGCGAGGACAAATCACTCGCGTTTGAGTTCCCGTAGCTGATCCTCGTGAGATGGAAATATGTACACTAGGTTTTGGAGAACCACAATTTTGCTGGAAATTCCTAACAAGATAGGTTTTAGCCATTCTAACTCGTCATTCTCCCGCACAGTGACGCGGTATATGGGGGTGATGCACTCCCTTCGCAGCCATCATATGATCCCCTAAAGTTAGTTTTCAGTACTAGAAAACAAATAAGTATTTCAGGTGGATGAATATTTCTGAGAAAAATCTTTTGAAAAGTTGATTATAAATCCACATACATGAATATGAATGAATTTAGGGAGTGTATAATAAGAAAAATATACTTCATATTTTGAAAAATCTGCAGAGTGAAAAAAAAAAAATATATATATATATATATATATATATATATATATATATTTATATATATATACATACACACAGAGACATTAAAAAGTAGCATTATGTATGCCAATCGAAATTCACCATGAAATATATATCATCCACAGATCCAAAAATATTCATTTTAATGAACATGGATTTATGTCGTTCAACTAAGAAGCTCACCCGTATCTTGAATTTTTGGTTTCAACAGCATTTAGTAGGAGTGATCTCTTCTCACAATTTGTATCTGCCAAGCCAGCCACCTCACAAAATGAACGAGTTATACCAGGTAGAATTCGATATGTGCATATAAAAATACATGTGATGAATAGGCTACAGAGAAAGGGAAACAGTTATTCACATATTTGTTAACTTTTAAAACACATGGAGGACTATTTCAATTAAAATTCGCTAGATTTATAACACCTACCATTTATCATACGAAAGGCAAGTCCAACTATACACCATGCCTCCTGTGAACCTCTTTTATTTCTATTCTGTTTGGGTTATTTTTCTCCATAATATTAGGATTAGAAGTCAAAGTCTATTAGGGTATGTGTTAGTGTCAGGGATTCAGTATTTCGAATGGAATATTTGAAAATGTATCCAATGTATATGCAAATATGTGCTACACAAAAAACTTCCCACTCTCATTCATAACAATGCCTTGACATTACCTTCGCCCCACATAAGACACAATTAGAGGAGAGGAGTTAGAATATCTGTGAATACATATGTGGAATGGAAAATGCTCAGGAGTTCACAAATTTGGAGGTGGTAGAGGAGTTTCCAAAAGTAAGGGACAGGGTAAACACTCCACAAACATGAAGTTCTGCCAGCCTGACATCTGGAGAAACTGCCTCTAAGGTTGGGCAATGAAATATATGCTGTTGTCAGGAGCATTAGCTTCATTTGGAGTGAGACCATCAAAGCTGGGTCTTCATCCATGTGACATGAATGACATTGTTTCTTATTTTCCAATGAACATGAGGCATCAGTGCTGAATTTTCTATTTGTATGTAACTTGTGGCCACTGGGGTCTAAGTGTCTCCCCGTGTGGACTGTAAATCCATTTGGTCATCCTCCACTATTCGTGGTGTTTCTTGCTGCTGCACTGGGAGTTTGGAATTTGCTTCATGAAATACAAGGAGTTCAACAGGGACACAGTGCTGAAGTGAGTTCTGTCAATTGTGGTGGGTCGGGTTCTGCAGGAGAATGCACCAACCAGGCTTCTATCCCACATTGCTTGCCCCATTGACCATAGCAACCTGATTCTGAACATTGCCCTGAAACCTCTCCATATAACAATATGCTTTTACATATAAGAGTCTACTGGCTTCAAAATGTCAGTCACAATCCATTTGCAAGCCAATGGCAGATCCACATGGCCCAACACAGATGTTTTATCACACACCTGCCAACCACTGCTCTAGGACAACTACTCAACAGGATCCAACTTACTGGCATCTCTGTTCTACACCATTTTCATAAAACCAAGTCAATCAAGGCACGGTCTTACATACTCATGGTCAGCAACAGGACATCCAAATGTTCTCCAGTGCCACCCAGTCATGGGAATTTCAAAAATTTTTATGGTATTTATCTAGCCAATTTTCAAGGAAGAAGTTGGAGGCACTGTGGGTTTCAATTTATTCAGGAACCATTAAATGGTGAGTAAGTTCATTTCAATGAAAACTCTGGAGAATTCTCACAGGCAAGGCTTCCCAAAGAGTGGCCAAAATGTCAGATTAAGTCAGGCCCATTGAGGTCTACAATGTGAGGTCCATGTGTGTTTTGACTCTCAAAAATGGCTGCCAAGTCTTTAAGAATAAAATCATGTGATATCCTGGCTGAGATTCCCTGTGATCTGTGGAAAGTCAACTTGGGCCTAGATGTCTTTCCAAGGGCAACTCTCATGCATGGCCATCTAAAATCCCAACACAATTCATGGCAATACTTCTCTGAGATCAGTACCACAACTCAGTCTCTAAGGGGAATCACACCAGGGTGCAAGCCCACGTGGACCCAGTCATCTCTTCAAACCACCATTCAAATGTCCACAATTAAAACCCAAACACTCCCACATGGCCCAAATCTTCTTCCATATATACACTCATCATAACCTGTGGCTGGAGGTTTCCATGAGGGGAGCAGCCCATGTCAGTGTCCAAAATAAGCTTCCTGCACCTCATTTGCCTAAAGTCAGGGTGGCATGGACACCGTTCCTGTAAACCAGGAGTGATCAAATAGGCCTTCCTTTAATACTGCTTAGCTTCTCCAACTTGAGGCCTACTGACTTTGAGGTTTAGATTCTTTAAGTGAATTGGAGTCATGAGAAAAACAAGCACCTATGGGCTAGCCTCTGCTGGGTTTTGAAGAACTCATTTGACACAAAGGATCCCTGTTCTCACTTGATGGATGTCAGGAACCTACCAGAGGAAGGCAAGAGAGTTAATCAACAATATCTGATCTTTTTGCCATTTTGGTTTTCGATGCATGCATGGGATGTATCTTTAGATCCATCAGGTGCTGAGAATCTAAACCTCAGCCTCACACAGGGCCAAGAGACTGATTCAGACATATCCCTTTTCAAAGCAATTAAGCATGGATCCACACGTGATGCCCATTCATTTGCATTTGAAAACTGTTTTCTTCAGGCTTCACAAAGTGGTGGCTTGAGGCAAAGTTCTTCCTTACATTCAGGGCAACAGAACAATAGGTAATCAAAAGGACCAAAGCAGGGTTTCTCCACTGAGACTTTCCTGGTCAACTGATATCTGAGATTTCTGAGATGCTAGCCATTTCCTTCAACTATCTAGTACATGGCCATGTCACAGATATTGGAGGTGGTACATATCTTGGACACAAAACCATGATACTATTCTGGAGTGTTGCCAGAATTGAAGGAGAAAACAGGAAATTATGAAGCTAGTAGGTGTTGCCCATCCATAAGGCAAGCCTGATTCCACTCATATATTGGGCACAATGAATGCTGGCAAGCTTTCTAGTAGACAGGAAACATCCATTGATGCCTTCTCTCTTCTAATGTCTACAATCATGAACACAGTGGGATACATAGACACTCGCCTTGTCAAAGGACTTACTAAAAGTAGTCCACTCCAAACCAAACAAACTGCCTTTCCCACCTATTCTGAGAACTTGAGACAAAACCACAAAATCACACCCACACCCACAAAGGCACCTCCTTCCCCCAAGTATGTCTGTGACTCTCCAGAGTGTCCTCTGACTGGTGGGCCATACTATGTTTCCCCAAAATGACCTCTCCTGTCTCAGTTCTGGTCTGCTTGGCCAACTCTGTGAAGTTGTCATGAGCCAGTGGTGAGACACTACCTGCTTTCTGAGGAAAAGCCCCTCTTCAAAGGTTTCCTGGCATTTGACCATCCTCACATCTGTAGGTTCAAAGAAAGACTGACTCTGTCCTTGGTAAATCCAAACATATGAGACCACTGGGACTGGGACAGGGACTGTGTCTGGGTTCCTGGCTTCCTGGATCCCAAGTTCAGAGAGTTTCATCACCAAGGAAGTGAGGTGAGGTCACTTCCTTCAGGATCTGAATTACATCACTGCCTTGGCAACCACTTTGCCCTAACAGTTGCTTCCAAAAGTCCCATTAGGTGGAGGCTGCCCCTGTTTTCCTATAACACTTTCACAAGTTAGAATGTTATATCAATCATAAGCACCCCGGAACAGCTCTCCACACAGAACTGGTTTGGTCCATCTTGTATACATTAAGAAGAGAGAGTGATTCAGACACAACCCTTCAACCCGACCAGGATGACTGCCATGGAAGATGACTTTTGCTTTCTGAGGTATTTCATAGCTGCCTTCATCTTCACCAGGGATCATTTCTGCATGAACTTTTGAGGTTCTCAGCAGGTGAAGATACCCTACATTCCTGTATTTTAAAACCAACTCTGTCCCTGCTCTTCGGTAAAGTTAGTGTATGGTTAGGGTTCATTATATGTTTGATTTGGGTTAGGAATCATTCTGCAGGATGAATAAAGGGATTGGGTACCTGCGATATTTATAAGAATATATAAGTGAAATATATGTATGAAAACGGAAATCTAAGAAAGATTTCAAGCCCAGAAGGGCATTGGGCCCTTGATTGGGATACATAGTGTTGAATTACGTTCTGTACAATTGTCTCAGTTAAATCGATATACAATGGCATAGGACCTTGTACCTTGGATGATTGAATGTAGAAGAGAACATCCAGTTAAAAAGGGATAGTCGGTAGGATTAGAAAGATAGTCGGTAGGTTTAGGAAGAAGAGTGAGAATATGATTTGGAATAAAAAGCTTCTTTAGCAATAGGGTTTCGTTTAGAGAGTGAATGTAAATGTCAGTATATGTGAAGAGTCTTTCACAATGATGAACTGGGGAAATTATGTAGAAAAGCAGGTATCAATAGAGACATAACGAAATCAGGCAAAGTATAAATGAGTGATAGGATTAGACATTTTCAACGGGTTGAGTTTGAATATATAATCATAGGAAAAAACAAATATGTTGTCACCAATGGGATTGACATTTGAGAGCATTAGGCAACCTGGACACGGATGTTATTACTTATCCATGTTCACTTTCCTTTTAGGCTTTGGTACAATCATAAGTGTGACCTTTACATTTTTTTTTGTTCAGAATATTTCGGTGGTAAAATGTATATGTAGATCAGGTAACATGAGTATTTCTTTCACCATGTCTGGGAGCAATATTTTGAAGACATATACATTAGTATTAGGGGTACAAAGAGGTGTACCCTGTGTCTATGAATATAGAGATAATGCATGAATAGACGATAATATGAATAAATAATGTATCTGGTTCCACTTTAAATAATGGATTGAATTGAAATCTGAAAATATATAAGAAATCTTATATTGATATATAATCATTCATTTCAACCAGTTATATATCTAATGGTAATATTAGGATTATGGTTTATCATGAAGGGTGTTTGAGTTTTGCTTTATAAGTGATGATGTTAAACGAAAATAATGTGTTTGGAAAGAAGTCTCATGAAAAGACCAGTCAAGAAACATAGAAGAATCATGTGTTCTGAATCAGAAAGTGATTGATCATGAAACAAATGCCTATAAATTTTCTAACTTTTGAATGAAATATATATCCTATGATGTGCATAAACTGAAGACATCGTAACGTATAAGTGTTGAATAAAAATGAAAATCAAAATACACATCATGTCCCCTAAGAATATACTTGCATTGATGTTAAACTAGCTCAGTAACTGTAGAAATATTAGGTTTTGTTTGCACCTTTCACTGAATTTAGTTTTCAGTACTAGAAAACAAATATGTATTTCAGGTGGATGATTATTTCTGAGAATAATCTTGTGGAAAGTTGATTATAAATACACATATATGAATATGAATGAATTTAGGGAGTGTATAATAAGACACATATATTTCATATTTTAAAAAATCTGGAGAGTGTATATATATATATATATATATACACTCTCATACATACACACTCACATGCACAGATATAAAAAAGTAGCAATACAGGAGATCAATCATGAAGGCAGGCATGGAAAAATCAAGTCTCTGACCTCTTCAGCTGCGCGGGCATCGGGAGTCGTAAACTGTCTAAATGCTGTTTGCTCAGAATCACTAGGCAATGTTGACCTAATGTGGATCTGGTGGGAACATTCTGGGCCCCTCAGAACACACACCGAGCCTGGATCGGCTGCATTCAACCTCCGATTTGCCTGGTTCTCCTGACTCAGCACTAAGATCCCTCTGAAATAACTGTTCGGCCCTTCTGAACTTTCAGAGGTAAAAGCCAACCAAGCCTTCAAAGGCAGTGGCCACAGGATTGAAACGGCGCTTGGGAGAGACAGTCAGGACCCACCCGTTGCGTTGGTTACCTTGCAAAGGGAACAAACGGTCACCATTTGCATGGGATACCACCATAGCATAGAAATGATGTCACGGGCAGAGGAGATAACTTCATTGAAACCAGCGTGACAGGTGTGTAATCCCCTAGCCATCTCTCTCAACACAGCGGGGAAACCTTAAGGGCCCCTGCCAGCTCTGCCATAAGGGCCTCTCCCAGCTCTCCCGTGAGCGCGATAGCCAGACCTAGGGAATCAGGATTGGCTCGGGACTAGCGGCGTGGAATTCCGGGCTTCTGATCCCACAAGTGCTGACAATTGAGGTCTCTTACACCACGTACCGGTGGCGTGGCTCCCAGAGGGCAAGAAAATTCGCTGGGGGTCCTCAGCCCCAAGCTCTACAAACTTAGGGTCTGAGGGAGGCAAACAGGGAGAGTGTGCACAGGCGTTCATGAAAACAGGGCTGCCAGGAGTAGAGTTCTGGCTTGTAACCACTAGTGTGGTGAGAGTCACAGGTGATCAGGGCATGGCTTGAGGAAGCACAAGAGAAGGCCCTAGGCACTCAGGATTGGAGATCCGCCAAGTCTGGGAGGAAGAGCTGCTGCACAGTGATTGGTTCCCACTTATTCAGAGGAGAAGCTTGGCCCAGTGCACACAGCTCCACCTACTGAAAGAGAAGTTAATTGAACTCTATGACTGCATGTATTATTATTATTTTTTTAATTTATATTTTTTATATTTCTTTCATTTTCATTTTTGTTGTTGTTGTTCTTTAACTTTTTTAATGTTTTTATTTTTTATTTTTTATTTTATCATTATTATTTTTAATATTATTTTAAATTTTAATTTTTATTTTTTAATTATAATTATTATTTAAATTTTTTTTCTTTCTTTATTTTCTTTTTTTTTCTTCTGTCTTTAAATTTCTTTTCAATTTTCTTATTCTCCCTTCCTTGAATTCTACCTGTCTACTCTCATTCTTTTAGTGACTTCTTCCCTTCCCTTCTAATATCTTTCCTCCCAAGCATCAAATAAATTTATAAGAGTAAGCAGTAACTCAGCAATCAAACAAAACAAGAAGTAACATGAGCAGCATAAAAAAGCAAGGAAGAAAAGGAGTACAAACAATGATGGACAGCCTAAATATTCAGAAGGACCTAGAGTCATCAGAAAAATGGTCATATAAAGAACTCAAGAAATACCTTAGACAGATGGAATGGAACCTTAAAGAGGATACGAGACATCAAAACCAAACAGTGAAAGAACACATTGAAAATGAATTACATAAACAGATATAAAAAGAAATTAAGCATCTTAATTAGGAGATAGAGATTATAAAAAAAAGTCAAACAATAATTCTAGAAATGAAGGAAATGATAAACCAAATTAAAAACTCAATTGAGAGTATCACTAACAGAGTGGAGCAAGTAGAAGACAGAATGTCAGATAATGAAGACAAAATATATCATCTTGAAAAAAGTCTAGCCAACAAAGAAATGCTGGTAAAAAGTCATGAGAAAAACATCCAAGGGATATGGGATAACATAAGAAAAAAAAAAAACTAATGAGTCATCTGGATAGACGAAGGTACAGAGATTCAAATCAAAGGAATGAGTAACCTGCTGTATGAAATAATTACAGAAAACTTTCCAGAAATAAAAATGGAAACGGATAAAAAAAATTGTAGATGCTTACAGGACACCGAGCACACAAAATCACAGTAGACCAATGCCAAGACACATTGTTATGAAGATATCCAATATACAGAACAAAGAGAAAATATTAAAAGCTACAAGAGAAAGGAGGCAGATTACAATCAGGGGTAAACCAAAAATGTTAACAAGAGATTTTTCATCACAGACGCTGAAAGTGAGAAGATCCTGGAACAACGTATTTCAAACACTTAAAAACAATGGATGCCAACCAAGAAATCTGTATTCAGCAAAATTAAGCTTCAGGTAAGACAACGAAATAAAAACATTTCGTGATAAACAAAAGCTAAAAGAACTTGCAGCCAGAAAACCAGCATTGCAAAGCATCTTAAGGAAAACACTACACGAGGAAAAAATGAATATCAACAACGAAAACCATCAGTGGGAAGTGCCTCATTAATGACAGAGGGCGGGGGAAAAGTTAATCATTGATAAACAAACTAAATTTAAAAAAAAAAGATAAATAATCAAAGACGGGTGGCAATACAAACCATATATCAATACTAACTCTAAACTTTAATGGCTTAAACTCTCCAATAAAGTGACATAGGCTTGTAACGTGGATTAAAAAAAACAAATCCAACAATATGTTGCTTCCAGGAGACACATCTGAATGGAAAAGACATACACAGGCTGAAGGTGAAAGGTTGGGAAAATTTATACCATGCACACTGTCCTTGTAAGCAAGCAGGGTTGGCCATCCTCATATGGAATAAAATCGACTTCAAGACTAATTTAATCAAAAGGGATAAGGAAGGACATTATATACTGTTGAAAGGAACCATTCACCAACAAGACATAACAATTATCAATATTTACACAGCAAATAATGGTGCTGCAATATTTATAAAACAAATTCTCCTCAAGTTCAAGAATCAAATAGACCACAACACAATAATTATGGGAGACTTCAGCTCACCTCTCTCACCATTGGACAGATCCTCCAAACAAAAGTTGAATAAAGAAAATATAGAATTCAATATCACAATCAATACCCTAGTCTTAACTGACATATATAGAATATATCAACCATCATCAAGTGGATATACTTTTTTCTCACCAGCACATGGATCCTTCTCAAAAATAGACCATATATTATGCCATAGGGCAACACTCAGTAAATATAAAGGGGTGGAGATAATACCATGAATTTTTTTCTGATCACAATGGAATGAAACTGGAAACCAATGGTAAAAGAAGGAAGGAAAAATCCTACATCACATGGAAAATGAACAATATGTTACTGAATGATCAATGGGTTACAGAAGACATAAAGGAGGAAATCAAAAAATTCTTAGAGATAAATGAAAATACAGACACAACATATCACATTCAATGGGACACAATGAAACAAGATTCAAGAGGCAAATTCATCGCCTGGAGGTCATTCCTCAAAAAAAGAAAAAAACAAAAACAACAAATAAATGAGTTCTCACTTAATCTCAAAGCCCTAGAAAAGGAAGAGCAAAACAACAGCAAATGTAGCAGAAGGCAAGAAATAATTAAAATCAGAGCGTAAATCACGAAATTGAAACAAAAGAAACTATTAAAAAATTAACAAAACTAATAGTTGGTTCTTCGAAAAAATAAATAAGATGGACAGACCCTTAGCCATGCTAATGAGGAGAAGAAGAGAGAGAACTCAAATTACTAACATACGGGATGAAAAAGGCAATATCACAAGAGATGCTACATAAATACAGAAGACAATTAGAAATTATTTTGAAAACCTATATTCCAATAAAATAGAAAATAGTGAAGACATCGATACATTTGTTAAGTCATATGATTTGCCTAGACTGAGTCAGGAGGATACACACAATTTGAACAGACCAATATCAATCGATGAAATAGAAGAGGCAATCAAACTACTACCAACCAAGAAAAGCGCAGGATCGGATGGGTATACAGCGGAGTTTTACAAAACCTTTAAAGAAGAATTAATACCAATACTTTTCAAGTTATTCAGAAAATAGAAAAACAGGGAGCTCTGCCAAATTCATTCTATGAGGCCAACATCACCCTGATTCTGAAACCAGACTAAGACACCTCAATGAAAGAAAACAACAGACCAATATCTCTGATGAACCTAGATGCAAAAATTTTCATTAAAATTCTGGTGATTTGGATACAAAGGCACATCAAAAAAATTGTGCACCATGATCAACTAGGATTCATCCCTGGGATGCAAGGAGGATTCAATATATGGAAATCAATAAATGTTATTCACAACATCAATAGACTTAAAAATAAGAACCATAAGATGATCTTGATAGATGCAGAAAAACCATTAGAAAAAGTAGAGCATTCCTTTATGTTCAAAACATTAGAAAAACTAGGGATAAAAGGAACATACCTCGACATTGTAAAAGCTATCTATGTTAAGCCTCAGGCTAGCATCATTCTGAATGGAGAAAAATTGAAGGCATTCTTTCTAAAATCTGGAACAAGACAGGGATGTCCTCTATCACCACTTCTATTCAATATAGTTCTCGAAAAACTGGCCAGAGCAATTAGAAAGATGAAAGACATTAAAGACATAAAAATAAAAAAAAAAGAAATTAAATTATCACTATTTGAAGATGACATGATTCTATACATAGAAGACCCAAAAGGGTCTACAGAAAAAAACTACTAGAACTAATAAATGAATTCAGCAATGTGGCAGGAAATGAAATCAACATGCATAAATCAAAGGCATTTCTGCATATCAGCGACAAAACTTCTGAAATGAAAATGAGGAAAAACACTGCATTCACAATATCCTCATAAAAAATTAAATACTTGGGAATCAACCTAACAAAAGAGGTGAAAGATTTATACAATGCAAACTACAGAACCCTAAAAAGAGAAGTAGAATAAGATCTTAGAAGATGGAAAAATATACCCTGTTCATGGATAGGCAGAACTAACATCATCAAAATGGCGATATTACTAAAAAGTTGTCTATAGGTTTAATGAAATGCCAATCTAAATCCCAAATGAATTTTTTGTAGAAATAGATAAACCAATCATGAAATTCATATGGAAAAATAAACGACCCAGAATAGCAAAAGCAATTCTAAGCAGGAAGTGTGAATCAGGAGGTATAGCGATACCAGATTTCAAACTATATTACAGAGCAAGAATAACAAAAACAGCATGGTACTGGTACCAAAACAGGTGGGTGGACGAATGGTACAGAATGGAGGACACAGAGACTAATCCAAAAAGCTACAACTATCTTATATTTGATAAAAGAGCTAAAAGCATGCAATGGAGGAAGGATAGCATCTTCAACCAATCGTGTTGGGAAAACTGAAAATCCATATGCAACAAAATGAAACTGAATCCCTTTCTCTCGCCATGCACAAAAGTTAACTCAAAGTGGATCAAGGAGCTAGATTCAAATCAGAGACTCTGCATCTGATAGAAGAAAAAGTTGGTTCCGATCTACATATTGTATGGTCAGGCTCCAAATTCCTTAATAGGACACCCATAGCACAAGAGTTAATAACAAGAATCAACAAATGGGAGTTACTTAAACTGAAAATTTTTTTCTCAGAAAGAGAAACAATAAGAGAGGTAAATATGGAGCCTAGATCATGGGAACAAATTTTTACTCCTCACCCTTCAGATGGAGCCCTAATATCCAGAGTATACAAAGTATACAAAGAACTCAAATAATTAGACAATAAGATAACAAATAACCTAATGGGCCAAGGACCTGAACAGACACTTCTCAGAGGAGGACATAGAATCAATCAACAAGTACATGAAAAAATGCTCTCCATTTCTTGCAGTCAGAGAAATGCAAATCAAAACCACCCTAAAATACCATCTCAATCCAGTGAGATTGGCAGCCATTATGAAGTCAAACAACAACAAGTGCTGGCGACGATGTGGGGAAAAGGGTACTCTTGTACATTGCTGATGGGACTGAAACTGGTGCAGCCAATTTGGAAAGCAGTATGGAGATTCCTGGGAAGGCCGGGAATGGAAGCACCATTTGACCCAGCTATTGCCCTTCTCGCACTATTCCCTGAAGACCTTAAAAGAGCGTACTACAGGGATACTGCCAATCGATGTTCATAGCAGCACAATTCACAATTGCTACACTGTGGAACCAACCCAGATTCCCTTCAATAGATGAATGGATAAAAAAAAAGTTTTTTTTTATATACTATGGAGGATTACACAGCACTAAAAAATGACAAAATAATGGAATTTGCAGGGAAATGCATGGCACTAGAGCAGATTATGCTTAGTGAAGCTAGCCAATCCCAAAAAAACAAATACCAAATGACTTCTTTGATATAATGAGAGCAACTAAGAACAGAGCAGAGAGGAAGAGCATGAAGAAAAGATTAACATTAAGCAGAGACATGAGGTGGGAGGGAAAGGTAGAGAAAAGAGAAATTGCATGGTAATGGAGGGAGACCCTTATTGTTACAAAAAAAATACATATAAGAGGTTGTGAGTGTAATGGAAAAATAAACAATAAGTGAAATGAATTACAGTAGGTAGGGTAGAGAGAGAAGATGGGAAGAGAGCGGAGGGGGGATAGTAGGGCATAGGAAAGGTAGCAGAATACAACAGTAACTAATAAGACATTATGTAAAAATATGGATGTGTAACTGATGTGATTCTGCATTCTATATTTTGAGTAAAAATGGGAGTTCATAACCCACTTAAATCTAATGTATGAAATATGATATGTCAAGAGCTTTGTAATGTTTTGAGCAACCAATAAAAGAAAAAAAAAGTAGCAATATATATGCCAATCGAAAATCTTCATCAAATATATATAATCCAAAGATCGAAAAATATTCATTTTACTGAACATGGATTTATGTATAATGTTATTCAACTAGGAAGCTCACCCGTAGGTTGAATTTTCAGTTCCAACAGCGTTTAGGAGGAGTGATCTCTTCTCACAATTTGCATCTGCCAATTCAGCCACCTCACATGTGTGTGCAAGTGATATCAGATAGGATTCTATATGTGCATATAAAAATACATGTGCTGAATAGGCTACAGAGAAAGGGAGACAGGGATTCACATATTTGTTAATTTTAAAAACACATCTAGAACTATTTCAACAGAAAATTGACTAGATTTAAAACTCCTACATTATATAATGCAAAAAGCAATTCCAACTATACACCATGCCTCCTCTGAACTGCTTGTATTTCTATTCTTTTTGGGTTATTTTTCACCATCATTTTAGGATTATTAGTCATTATTATGCCTCCTCTGAACTGCTTGTATTTCTATTCTTTTTGGGTTATTTTTCACCATCATTTTAGGATTATTAGTCAGAGACCAGTAGGGTACAGGTTAGTGTCAGGGATTAAGTATTTCAAATGGAAAATTGGAAAATGAATCCAATGTGTATGTAAATATGTGCTACACAAAAATCTTCCCACTCACATCCAGAACAATGCCTTGACATTACCTTCGCCCCAAGTAAGACACAATTAGAGTTGAAAAGTGTAAAAATCTAGGAATACATATATGGAATGGAATATGCTCGGGAGTTCACAACTTTGGAGGTGGTAGAGGAGTTTCCAAAAGTAAAGGACAGGGTAAACACTCCACAAACAAGGAGCTCTGCTGGCCTAAGAATTCTTGGGAAATGGCCTCTGAGGTTGGGATCCTGAAATATATGTTGCTGTCATGAGCTTTAGCTTCCTTCGTAGTGAGACCATCAAAGCTGGGTCTGCATCTATGTGACCGGGAAGAGATGGTTTCTTATATTCCAATGAACATGAGCCAGCAGTGCTCAATTCTCTCTTTGTAGGTAAACTGTGGCCACTGGATTCTAAGTGTCTCCCAGTGGGGACTGTGAAGACATTTGGTCATCCTCCACTTTTCATGGTGTTTTTTGCTGCTGCACTGGGAATTTGGTATTTGCTTCACAAAATATAAGAAGTTCATTTGGGATACAGTGCTGGAGGGAGTTCTGTCACTTGTGGTGGGTCAGGGTCTGCAGGAGAATCCACCAACCAGGCTTCTATCCCACAGAGCTTGCCCCAATAACCATAGTAAACTTATTCTGAACATTGCCCTTAAAACTCTCCATATAACAGGATGCCTTTACATATAAGGGTCTCATGTCTGCACTATATCAGTCACAAGCCATTTGGAAGCCAATGGCAGATCCACATAGCCCCTCCATGATGTTTTTTCAGACACCTTCCCACCACTGCTCTAGGCCCACTACTCAGCAGGCTCCAAATTACTGGCATCTCGTGTTCTACATCATTTTCATGAAACCCAGTCAAACAAGGCACTGTCTGGAATACACATGATAAGCAACAGGGCATCAAATTTTCTGCAGTTCCACCTGGTCATGGGAATTTAAAAAATTTCATGGTATTTATTTAGCAATTTTTCAAAAATGAAGTTAGAGGCACTGTGGGTCTCAATTCATTCAGGAACCATTAAGTGTTGAAAAAGTTCATTTCAATGAAAGCTCTGGAGAACTCTCAAAGTCAAGGCTTCTCAAAGAGTTACCAAATGGTCACATAAAGCCAGGGCAATTGACGTCTACAATGTGAGGTCCATGTATGTTTTGACTCTCATCTATGGCTGCCAAGTCTTTCAGAATAAAATCATGTGATATCGTGGCTGAGATTCCCAGGCCTCTGTGGAAAGCCACCCTGGACATAGATCTCAGTTTCCAAGAGTGAGTCTTATGTGTGTCCTCCTAAAATCCCAACACAATTCATGGCAATACTTCTCTGAGGTCAATTCCAGAATGCAGTCTCTAAGGGGAATCACACCAGAGTTCAAGCCCAGGTGGACCCAGTCATCCCTTCCAACCGCCACAAAAATTACCACAATTAAAATCAAAACACTCCCACAGGGCCATCATCTTCTTCCATGTAGACACTCATCATAACCTCTAGCTGGAGGTTTCTATGAGCCCAAGGTAGTGTCCAAAATAAGCTCACTTGCCCCTTATTTGCCTAAAATCATGGTGGCATGGACACTCTTCCTGTGAACCAGGAGTGATCAAATATTCCTGCTGTTAAAGTGTTCCTCTTCTCCAATTTCGGCCTACTGGCTGTAGAGTATAGATTCTTTATGTGAGTTGGAGTCATGAGAAAATCCAAGCACATATGGGCTAGCCTCTGCAGGGATTTCAAGAACTCATTTGACCCAAAGGATCCCTATTCTCACTTGATGGAGTTCAGGAACCTAAAACAAGAAGGCAAAAATATTCATCCACAATGACTGCTCTTTTGGACATTTTAGTTTTGGAAGAACATGGGATCTTTCTTTAGATCCATCAGGTGCTGAGATTCTAAGCCACAACCTCATACAAGGACAAGAGGCTGATTCAGACACATCCCATTCCAAAGCAATTAAGTAAAGAGCCACAGGTGGGGTCCATTCATTTCCATATGAAAACAGTGTTTTTCAGGCTACACAAAGGGGTGGCCTGAGGCAAAGACCTTTCTGACATTTAGGGTAATAGAAATAGAATTAAGCAAATGGCCCAAAGAAGGGTTTCTCCACTGAGACTTTACTGCACACACTGATATCTGAGTTTTCTGAGATGATCTCATTCCCTTCAGCTATCCAGAACATGGCCATGTCACAGAGCCTTGTGGTGTTACATATCTGGGAAACAAAACCATGAGTCTATTCTGGAGAGTGGCCAGAATTCACGTAGAAAACAGGAACTTTAGAAGATAGTAGATGTTGCCCATCCATAAGGCAAGCTGCAGTGCATTCATCAATTGCGCAGTATGAATTGCGGAAGCTTTCAACTAGAGACAACATATCCATTGGTGCATTCTCTTTTCTAATGTCTACAACCATGGATACAGCGGGATACACAGACATAGAAACACTCACAATGTAAAACGACTTACTAGAAACAGTCCACTCCAAACCAAACAAACCACCTTTCCTACCTATTCTCAGAACATGAGAAAAAAACACAAACTCACACCTACAACGGCAAAGGCACTTCCTTCCCCCAAATAGGTCTGTGACTATCCGGAGTGTCTTCTGACTGGTGGGCCATATTATGTTCCCCCAAAATGGCTTGTCCTGTTTCACATCTGGTCTCAATGTCCAACTCCGTGAAGTTGTAAGGAGCCAGCGGTGAGCCACTGCCTGCTTTCTCAGGAAAGGCCCCTCTTCAGAGCTCTGCTGGCATTTGGCCATCCTCACATCAGCAGGTACCAAGAAAGACTGACTATGTCTTTGGGAAAAGCAAACAAGTTATCCCACTGGTTCTGGAGTGGGACTGGCTCTGGGTGCCTGGCTTCCTGGATCCCAAGTTCAGAGAATTCCATCACCAAGGAAGTGAAGTGAGGTCACTTCTTTCAGGAACTGAATATGGTCACTGCCTTGGTAACCACTTTGTCCTAACAGTTGCTTCCAAGGTTCCCATGAGATAGAGGCTGCCCCAACATCCTGTGACACATTCAGAAGTTAGAATGGTATATCAACCATAGGCACCCTGGAACAGCTCTCCACAGAGGCCTGGTTTGGTCCATCTTCTCTACATTAAGAAGAGAGAGGCTGATTCAGACACATCAATTCATCCTGACCAGGTTGTTTGCATGGAAGATGACTATTGCTCTCTCAGGTCCTACATAGCTGCCTACATCTTCTCCAAGGATCATTTCTTCATGGATCTTTGAGGTTCTAAGCAGGTGGAAGATCTTCTACATTTCTATATTGTAAGACCCACTCTGTCGCTGCTCTTAAGTTAGTTATATTGAGGGAACAGTGTATGGTTAGGGTTAATAACATGTTCGATTTGGGTTACGAATCATTCTGCGGGATGAATAACGGTATTGGCAACCTGCGATATTTACAAGAGTATACATGTGAAATATAAGTATGAAAGCAGAAATCTAGGTAAGATTTGAAGCCCAGAAGGGCATTGGGGACTTGAGTGGGATACTTAACTTTGAGTTATGTGCTGCACAGATGTCTCAGATAAATCAATATACACTGGCATCGGACCTTGTACCTTGGATGATTGAATGTTGAAGAGAGCATCCAGTCAAAAACCGATAGTCGGTAGGATTAGGAAGGTAGTTGGTAGATTTAGAAAGAAGAGTGAGCATAGGATTTGGACCAAAAGTTCTTCAGCAATAGGGTTTCGGGTAGAGAGTGTATGTAAATGTCAGCACATGTGAAGAGTTAGTCACAATGATGAACTGGGGAAAACATGTAGGAAAGCAGATATCAATAGAGACATTAGGAAATCAAGCAAAGTATAAAGTGTGTGATAGGGTTAGACATTTTCAACAGGTTTGAAGTTGAATATATAATCTTAGGAAGAAACAAATATGTAGTCACCAATAGGATTGATATTTGAGAGCATTAGGCAACCTGGACATGGATGATTTTAGTAATGGATGCTATCTTTCCATTTAGGCTTTGGTACAATTGTAAGTGTGACCTTTGCTTTTTGTGTCCGGAATATTTCTGTGATAAAATGTGTATGTAGATCAGGTGACATGAGTATTTCTTCCAGCATTTCTGAGAGCAATATTTTGAAGATTTATAAATTAGTATGGGGGTACAAATAGGTGTACCCTGTTTCTATTAATATAGACATAATGCATGAATAGACAATACTGTGAATAAATAATATAACTGGATCCACTTTAAATAATGGATTGAATGGATATCTGAAAATATATAAGAAATGTTATATTGATATACAATCATTAATTCCAACCAGTTATATATCTAATGATTATCTTATGGTTATGGTTAATCATGAAGGGTGTGTGAGTTTTTCTTCAAAATTGATTATGGAAATCAAAAACAATATATTTGGAAAAAAAGTCTCATGAATAGACCAGTCAAGAAACATAGAGAAATACATGTGTTCTGGAGCAGGAAGTGACTGAAAGTGAAACAAATGCCTATAAATTTGCTAACTAGTGAATGAAATATATATCCTAAGATGTGCATAAACTGAAGAAATAGTAATGTACCAGTGTGGAATAAAAATTAACGTCAAAATACACATCGTGTCCCATAGGAACCAACATGCATTGATGTTCAACTGGGTCAGTTAATGTAGACATATTAGAATTTGTATGCACCTTTCACTGAAGTTAGTTCTCAGTACTAGGAAACAAATATGTATTTCAGGTGTTTGAGTATTTCTAAGAATAATCTTGTGAAAAGTTGATTATTAATCCACATACATGAACATGAATGAATTTAGGGAGTGTATATAAGACACATAATTTTCATATTTTTAAAAATCTGGAGAGTATATACACACACACACACACACACACACAAACACAGAAATTAAAAAATAGCAATATATATGCCAATCGAAATTCATCATGAAATATATATCATAAAGATGCAAAAACAATCATTTTACTGAACATGGGTTTTTGTATAATGTTGTTCCACTGGGAAGCTCACCCATAGGTTGAATTTTCAGTTCTAACAGCGTTTAGGACAAGTGATCACTTCTCACAATTTGTATCTGCCAAGTCATGTAACTCAAAAGAATGTACGTGTGATACCGTGTAGGATTCTATTTGTGCATATAAAAATACATGTGTTGAATAGGCTCCAGAAAATGGGAGACAGTAATTCACATATTTGTTAACTTTCAAAACACATGGAGAACTATTTCAATTAAAAATTGACTAGATTCATAATACCTACCCTTTATCATGCAAAAGGCAAATCCAACCCTGAACTGCATGTATTTACGTACTGTTTGGGTTATTTTTCTCCATCATATTAGAATTAGTAGTCAGAGTCTATTAGAATATGGGTTAGTGTCAGGGATTCAGAATTTCGAATGGAAAAATAGGAAAATTAATCCAATGTGTATGCAAATATGTGCTAAAACAAATCTTCTGACTCTCATCCAGAACAATGCCTTGAAATTATCTTCGCCCCAAGTAAGACACAATTAGAGAAGAAAAGTTGCAAAATCTTTGATTACATTTCTGGGATGGAAAATGCTCAGGAGTGCACAAACTTGGAGGTGTTATAGGAGTTTCCAAAAGTAAGAACAGGGTACACACTCCACAAACATGGAGCTCTGCATGCCTAAAACTTTTAGAGAAACTGCCACTGAGGTTGGGCAATGATATATAGGTTTTTGTCAGGAGTTTAGCTTCCTTTGTAGTGATACCCTCAAAGCTGGGTCTGCATCTATGTGACCTGGAGGACAAAGTTTCTTATTTTCCAATGAACACAAGGCAGCACTGCTGAATTCTCTCTTTGTAGATAAACTGTAGCCCCTGGGGGTTTATTTTCTCCCCGTGTGGACTGTGAAACAATTTGGTCATCCTCCACTTTTCGTGGTGTTTCTTGCTGCTGCACTTGGAGTTTGGTACATGCTTCACGAAATACAAGGAGTTCAACTGGGAAACAGTGCTGGAGAGAGTTCTGTCACGTGTGGTGGGTTATGGTCTGCAAGAAAATGCACAAACCAGGCTTCTATCTCTCAAAGATTGCTCCCTTGTCCATAGCAACCTGATTCTGAACATTGCCCTGAAACCTCGCCATAGAACAAGATGCCTTTATATATAAGGGTCTGAAGTCTGCAGTATGTCAGTCACAAGCCATTTGGAAGCCAATGGCAGATCCACATGGACCCACCATAATATTTTATCACACACATGCCCACCACTGCTCTACGCCCACTACTCAGCAGGCTACAAATTACTGGCATCTCTGTTCTAAACAATTTTCAGAAAACCCTGTCAATCAAGGAACTGTCTGGTACACTCATAATAAGCAATAGGACATCGAATGTTTCTGGAGTGCCACCTGGTCATGGGAATTTCAAAAATTTCATGGTATTTATCTAGCCATTTTTCAAGGATGACATTGGATGCACTGTGAATTTCAATTATTCCGGAACCATTAAATGTTGAGAAAGCTCAATTCAAAGACAATTCTGGAGAACTCTCACAGGCAAGGCTTTCCAAAGAGTGGACAAAAGGTCACTTGAAGCCAGGACCATTGAGGTCTACAATGTGAGGTCCTATGTGTTTTGACTCTCAACTATGGCTGCCAAGTCTTTCAGAATAAAATCATGTGATATCCAGGCTGAGATTCCCAGTTCTTTGTGGAAAGCCACCCTGGTCCTAGATCTCAGGTTCCAAGGGCGACTCTCATGCGTGGCCTCCTAAAATCCCAACACAATTCATGGCAATACTTCTCTGAGGTCAGTTTCAGAACTCAGTCTCTAAGGGGAAACACACCAGAGTTCAATCCCTGGTGACCCAGTCATCTCTTCCAACCGCCACACAAATGACCAGAATTAAAACCAAAACACTCACACATGCCCCTCATCTTCTTCCATATAGACACTAATCATAACCTTGGCTGGAAGTTTCCATGAGGCACACAGCCCAAGACAATGTCAAAATAAACTCCCTTGCCCTTCATTTGTCTAAAGTCAGTGTTTCTGGACACTGTTCCTGTGAACCAGGGCTGATCAAAGATGCCTGCCATTAATACTGTTCCGCTTCTCCAATTTGAGGCATAGTGACTGTCAGGTATAGTTTCTTTATGTGATTTGGAGTCATGAGAAAACCCAAGCACCTATGGGCTAGCCTCTGCAGGGCTTGAAGGACTCAGTTGACCCAAAGGATCCCTCTTCTCACTTGATGGAGATCAGGAACCTTACAGAGGAAAACAAGAGACTTCATCCACAATGATTGCTCTTTTGGCCATTTTGGAATTGGATGCACACATGGGATCTTTCTTTAGATCCATCAGGGCTGAGAATCTGAGCCATGGACTCACACTGCACTAAGAGGTGGATTCAGACATATCCCTTTGCAAAGCAATTAAGCAAAGATCCACAGGTTATGCCCATTTATTTCCATTTGAAAACTGATATTTTCAGGCTTTGGAAAGGTGTGGCCTTAGGCAAAGACCTTCCTTACATTCAGGGCAACAGAACAATAGAAAAGCAAATTCCCAAAGCAGAGTTTCTCCACTGAGACTTTCCTGGTCACACTGATATCTGAGTTTTCTGTGATACTCACCATTCCCTTCAGCTATTCAGTACATGGCCATGTCCCAGATTGTGGAGGAGATACATATCTTGAACACAAAACCATGAGCCTATGGGAGAGTGGCCAGAATTCAGGAAGAAATCAGGAATGTAGAAAGGTAGTAGGTGTTGCCCATCTATATGGTAAGCTGCAGTCCATTCATTAATTGGACAAGATGAATGCTGCGAAGATTTCTACTAGACAGGACACATCCTTTGATGCATTCTCTTTTCTATTGTCTACAACCACGGACACAGTGGGATACACAGAATCACTCACCTTCTCAAAGCACTTACTAGAAACAGGCCACTCAAAATTAAACAAACCGACTTTCCTACATATTCTTAGAAGATGAGACAAAATCACTAACACACAAACACACCCAAAAAGGCACCTTCTTTCCCCAAGTAGGTCTGTGACTATCCGGAGCATCCTCTGACTGGTGGACCATACTATGTTCCCCTGAAATGGGCTGTCGTATGTCAGATCTGGTCTCCTTGGCCAAAACTGTGAAGTTGTCAGGAGCCAGCGGTGAGCCACTGCCTGCTTTATCAAAAAAAAAAAAAGCCCCTCTTCAGAGCTTTCCTGGCATTTGTCCATCTTCAATTCAGTAGTTGCCAAGAAAGACTGACTCTGTCCTTGGTTAATCCAAACATGTGAGACCACTGCAACTGGGACTGGGCCTGCCTCAGGGTGCCTGGCTTCCTGGATCCAAAGTTCAGAGTGTTACATCAACAAGAAAGTGACGTAGGTCACTTCCTCTAGAACTGAATGAGGTCACTGCCTTGGCAACCACTTTGTCCTAACAGTTGCTTCGAAGGGTCCATGAGATGGAGGCTGCCCCTACTTCCTTTGACACTTTCACAAGTTAAAATGGAATATCAACCATAGGCACCCGGGAACAGCTCTCCACACAGGCCTGGTTTGGTCCATCTTCTCTACATTAAGAAGAGAGAGACTGCTTCAGACACATCCCTTCATCCTTACCTGGTTTTTTGTCATGGAAGATGACTTTTGCTCTCTCAGGTCCTTCATAGCTGCCTATATCTTCTCCAGGGATAATTTCTGCATGGAACTTTGAGGTTCTCTGCAGGTTGAAGATCTCCTACATTCCTGTATTGTAAGACCAACTCTGTCCCTGCTCTTCTATAAAGGTAGATAGAGGGAATCGTGTATGTTTAGGGTTAATAACATGTTTGATTTGGGTTAGGATCATTCTGCTGGATGAATAATGGTATTGGAAACCTGCGATATTTATAAGATTATAGAGGTGAAATATATGTATGAAAACAGAAATCTCAGTAAGATTTAAAGCCCAGAAGGTCATTGGGTCCTTGATTGGGATAGTTAGCTTTGAATTATGTTCTGTGCAGATGTCTCAGATAAATCTATACACAATGGATAGGATCTTGTACCTTAGATGATTGAATGTTGAGGAGAACATCCATTCAAAAAGGGAGAGTTGGTAAGATTACGAAGAGAGTTGGTAAGATTAGAAAAAAGTGTGAGTATAGGATTTGGACAAAAAGTTCTTTAGCAATAGGGTTTTGGGTAGAGAGAAAATGTAAATGTCAGCACATGTGAAGAGTCAGTCACAATGATGAACTGGGGAAAATATGTAGGAAAGCAGATATCAATAGAGACATAAGGAAATCAGGCAAAGTATAAAATGAGTGATACCAATAGACATTTTCAACAGGCTTGAGATTGAATATATAATCTTAGGAAGAAACAAATATGTAGTCACCAATAGGATTGACATTTGAGAGCATTAGGCAACCTGGACATGGGTGATTTTCATAATCCATACTCACATTCCATTTAATCTTTGGTAGAATCGTAAGTGTGACTTTGCATTTTGTGGCCAGAATATTACTGTGATAAAATGTATATGTAGATCAGGTGACATGAGTATTTCTACCACCATTTCTTGGAGCAATATTTTGAAGAGGTGTAAATTAGTATTGGGGGTACATAGAGGTGTACCATGTGTGTATGAATATAGACATAATGCATGAATAGACCATACTGCGAATAAATAATACAACTGGTTCAAACTTTAGAAATTGGAATAAATTGATATCTGAAAATACACAGGGAATCATATATTGATATACATACATTCATTCCAACCATTTATACATCCAATGGTAATATTACGGTTGTGGTTCATCATAAAGAGTGTGTGAATTTTGCTTCAAAATTGATTATGGAAATCGAAAGTAATGTGTGTGGAAAGAAGTCTCATGAAATGACCAGTCAAAAACAAAGAGGAATACATATGTTCTGAAGCAGGAAGTGATAGAATGTGTTACAAATTTCTTTAAATTTATGAAGTTGTGGCTGAAATGTATATTCTATGATGTACAAAAACTGAAGAAATAGTAATGTACCAGTGTTGTATAAAAATGAACGTCAAAATACACATCATGTCCCATAGGTATCTACTTGCATTGATGTTAAAGTGGGTCAGTTACTGTAAAAATATAAGGATTTGTTTGCACCATTTACTGAAGTGAGTTTTCAATACTATAAAACAAATATGTATTTCAGATGGATGAATATTTCTGAAAATAATCTTATGAAAAGTTGAATATAAAACCACATACATGAACATGAATGAATTTAGGGAGTGTATAATAAGATACATATATTTCATATTTTGACAAATCTAGAGTGTATATATATATATATATATATATATATATATATATATACAAAATACACACAGAGACATTAAAAAGTAGCAATATATGCCAATTAAAATTCATCGTGAAATATATATCATCCACAGATCCAAAAATATTAATTTTACTGAACATGGATTTATGTATAATGTTTTTTAACTAAGAAGCTCACTCATAATTTGAATTATCAGTTCCAAAAGCGTTTAGGAGGAGTGATTTCTTCTCACACTTTGTATCTGCCAAGTTAGCCACCTCTCAAGAATACAGGTGTGATACCAGGTAGGATTCTATATGTTCATATAAAAATACATGTGCTGAATTGGCTACAGAAAAAGGGAGACAGGAATTCACATATGTGTTAACTTTAAAAACACATGCAGAACTCTTTCAACAAAAAATTGACAAGATTTACAACTCCAACCCTATATCATGCAAATAGGAAGACCAACTATACACCATGCCTCCTCTGAAGTGCTAGTATTTCTATTCTGTTTGGGTTATTTTTCTCCATTATATTAGAATTAGTAGTCAGAATCTAGTAGGGTATGGGTTAGTGTCAAGGATTCAGTATTTCGAATGGAAAATTGAAAAATGAATCCAATGTGTATGTAAATATGTGCTACACAAAAATCTTCCAACTCTCATTCAGAACAATGCCTTGACAATACCTTCGCCCCAAGTAAGACACAATTAGAGGAGAAGATTTAGAAAACCTGTGAACAAATATCTGGAATGGAATATGCTCAGGAGCCCACAACCTTGGAAGTGGCAGAGGAGTTTCCAAAGGTAAGGTAAAGGGTAAACACTCCACAAACATGGAGGTCTGCTGGCATAGAGACTTCTTGAGAAACTGCCTGTGAGGTTGGGCACTTGAAAAATATGTTGTTGTCAGGAGGTTTAGCTTCCTTTCTAGTGAGACCATAAAAGCTTGGTCTGCATCTATGAGACCTGGAGGACATGGTTTCTTATTTCCCAATGAACATGAGGCAGCAGTGCTAAATTCTCTTTTTAGGTAAACTGTGGCCACTGGGGGCTAAAGGTCTCCCCATGTGCACTGTGAAGCCATATGGTCATCCTCCATTTTCATTGTGTTTCTTCCTGCTGAACTGGGAGTTTGGTATTTGCTTCACGAAATAAAAGGAGTTCAATTGGGTCACAGTGCAAGAGGGAGTTCTGTCATGTGTGGTGGGTCAGGTTCTGCTTGAGGATACAAGAACCAGGATTCTATCCCACATAGCTTGCCCCCTTGACCATAGCAATCTGATTCTGAACAATGTCCTGAAAACTCTCCATATAACAAGTTGCCTTTACATGGAAGGTTCTGCTGGCTGCACCATGTCAGTCACAAGCCATTTGGATGCCAATGGTAGATCCACATGGCCCCACCACAGATGTTTTATCACATCCCTGCCCACCACTGCTCTAGGCCAACTACTCAACAGAGTCCAACTTACTGGCATCTCTGTTCTACACCATTTACATGAAACCCAGTCAATCAAGGCACTGTCTGGTATATTCATGATCAGTAACAAGACATCCAAATGTTCTCCAGTGCCACCTGGTGATGGGAATTTCAAAAATTTTATGGTATTTTTCTAGCCATTTTTCAAGGATGAAGTTGGAGGCACTGTGAGTTTCAATTCTTTCAGGAACCATTAAATTTTTAGGAAGCTAATTTCAATGAAAGCTCTGGAGAACACTCACAGGTAAGGCTTCCCAAAGAGTGGCCAAAAGATCACATGATATTATTCCCATTGAGGTCTACAATGTGAGGTCCATATGAGTTCTGACTCTCAACTCTGGGTGCCAAATCTTTCAGAATAAAATCATGTGGTATCCTGGCTGAGAGGCCTAGTGCTCTGTGGAAAGCCATCCTGGGCCTAGAACTTAGTTTCCAAGGGCGACACTCATGCCTGGCTTCCTCAAATCTCAACACTATTCATGGCAATACTTCTCTGAGGTCAGTTTGAGAACTCAGATTCTAAGGGAATCACACCAGAGTTCAAGAACATGTGGACCAAGTCATCTCTTCCAACCGCCACCCAAATGACCACAATTTAAAACAAAACACTCCAACGTGGCGCTCATCTTTTTCCATATAGACACTCATAATGACCTCTGGCAAAAGTTTTCCATGAGGGGCACAGCCCAAGACCGTGTCCAAAATAAGCTCTCTTGCACCTAATTTGCCTAAAGTCAGGGTGGCCTGGACACCCTTCTTGTGAACCAGGAGAGATCAAATAGGCCTCCCATTAATACTGCTTCGCTTCTTCAATTTGAGGCCAACTGACTGTGGGGTTTGGATTCCTTATGTGAATTGGAGTCTTGAGAAAACCCAAGCAACTTTGGGCTAGCCTCTGCAGGGCTTTGAAGAACTCATTTGAACCAAAGGATCCCTATTCTGACTTGATGGAGGTCAGGAAAGTTACAGAAGAGGCGAGAGACTTCATCCACAAGGACTGCTTTTTTGGCCATTTTGGTTTTGGATGTACACATGGGATCTTTCTTTAGATCCATCAGGAGCTGAGAATCTAAGCCACACCCTCACACAAGGCAAATAGGCTGATTCAGACACATCCATTCCAAAGCAATTAAGCAAAGAGCCACAGGTAATGCCCATTCATTTCCATTTGGAAACTGTTTTCTTCAGGCTTCACAAAGTGGTGGACTGAGGAAAAGACCTTCCTGACATTCAGGGCAACAGAAGAATTGGTAAACAAAAGGCCCCAAGCAGGGTTTCTTCACTGAGACTTTCCTGGTCACACTGATATCTGAGTTTTCTTAGATGCTCGCCATTCCCTTCAGCTATTCAGTACATGGTCATGTCACAGAGCTTCAAGGTTGTACATATCTTAAACACAAAACCATGAGCCTATTCTGGAGAGGGGCGAGAATTCAGGAAGAAAACAGGAACTTAGGTTGATAGCAGGTGTTGCACATCAATAAGGCAAGCTGCAGTCCATTCATAAATAGGGCAGGATGAATGCTGGGAAGCTTTCTACTAGATAGGACATATTCATTGATGCATTCTCCTTTCTAATGTCTACAACCACGGACATAGTGGGATACACAGACATAGAAACACTCACCTTGTCAAACGACTTAGTAGAAACAGTTCACTCCAAACAAAACAAACCACCTTTCATACCTATTCTCAGAACATGAGACAAAACCACAAACCCACACCCACACCACAAAGGCACCTCCTTCCCCCATGTAGGTCTGTGACTATCCGGAGTGTCCTCTGACTGGTGGGCCATACTATGTTCTCTGGAAATGGCCTGTTCTGTCTCAAATCTGGTCTCCTTGGCCAACTCTGTGAAGTTGTCAGGGGCCAGCGGTGAGCCACTGCCTGCTTTCTCAGGAAATGCCCCTATTCATAGCTTTCCTTGGATTTGGCCATCCTCACATCAGTAGGTTCCAAGAAAGACTGAGTCTGTCCTTGGTAAATCAAAATAAGTTTGACCACTGGGACTTGGACTGGGACTGGCTCTTTGTGCCTGGCTTCCTGGATTCCAAGTTCAGAGAGTTCCATCACCAAGGAAGTTAGGTGAGGTCACTTCCTTTAGGAACGGAATGAGGTCACTGCCTTGGCAACAACTTTGTCCTAACAGTTGCTTCCAAGGTTCCCATGAGAAGGAGGCTGCCCCTACTTACTGTGACACTTTCACAAGTTACAGTGGTATGTCAACCATAGGCATGCAGGAGCAGCTCAACAAATGCCTGCTTTGGTCCATCTTCTATACATTAATAAGAGAGTGGCTGATTCAGACACATCCCTTCATCCTGAGCAGGTTGTTTGCCATGGAAGACTTTTGATGTCTCAGGTCCTTCATAGTTGCCTACATCTTCTCCAGGGATCATTTCTGCATGGACCTTTGAGTTTCTCAGCAGGTGGAAGATCCTCTATATTCCTGTATTTTAAGACCAACTCTGTCCCCACTTTTCTGTAAAATTAGATTGAGAGAACAGTGTATGGTTAGGTTTAATAACATGTTCGATTTGGTTTAGAAAGGAAACTACACTTTTGAGCAAACAGGGTCCTACCGTTAGCAATAATATGAGGATTATAAATGGACCGGCCATGGCAGATAAAAGCATAGTTAACCAGGTTGACTATGTGAACAAAGAATCAAACCTCCCTTCTGGGGCCTCTGTCTCTCTTTGACGCTCTTCAAGTCGTTTTCTTAATTTACTCATAGATTCTTTTACAACTCCAGTATTGTCGGCATAAAAACAACATTCTTCCCTCAATGCAAGCAAAAAGGCAACTTTCTCTCATGAAGAGGAGGTCCAACACTCGCCTGCTCTGTAAAACAACTTCAGAGAGAGAGAGGTTAAAATTCCTGTAAAGCTGTGATGTCGGTTTTTAATGTCTTTAAGCTTTGGTCTATTTCTGCTTCTAACTGTGTCTTTGTTGTGTCTCATGGACTAGGGCAGTTGTTCCTATGCCCACCCCTTCAGCAATTATTATTCCTCATAGGATGGCCAAAGTGAGGGATAGAGGTTCCCGGTGGAACCGGGTTGTATGCCCCCCTATTTGAACTTTAAATGAACCTACGTCATGATAGAGCACTCTGAAAAACATCTGCATCATTACATAATTAATCACATCTATTGACCATTTTATGTAAACATAAATAATGTTAAAGTGTATAGAATTATACTGTTTTAGGAATGGACAAGAAAATGCACCTAAGATAGCACCAAAGTGAGGAAAACATTCTTATTTGGTTGCATCCGGATTTAGAGGGCATTGCTTCTGTTGTAATCAATTAATCCCCTGAACCCCAAGTTTTGGTAGTTTTAGAATTTGTACCCAACATGTAAGGGAAGGGGCTCAGAAGTTCACAGTCTGCAGAAATTCACAAAAATTAGTTTTTGTTTCTGTTTTTTTTTTCCTCTGTTCTGGGCAAGTTAACTTTTCAAGGACACCTTGGAAGGGGAGAGCTTTTTTGTCTCTTTTTTTTCTCCCTGCCAGCTGTCACCATGGAGACCAGTTGCTAACTTTTTTATCTTAGAAATGTAGGCATCTCGGTGAAGCCCCAGCTCAAGGCCAGAGGCCTTGTTCACATATTTTGTGAAAAACTGGAAAGGCAGTGTCTAGCTTAGGGGTGGTGATTTTTCCAGCCAGTGGCCAAGTAGAACAGGGCAACACGAAAAGTGGAAGTTTATGTACATTGAACTCTTTCAGAGGGACTCTTTTGCTGAAAGACCTAAAGTAAGCCTTGGTGAAGACTTCTGGAGAAGGTCATTTAAGACATTTCTGTGGACCTGGTACAGAGGGGGATGACGGGGTAGTCGAGGCTGAGAGCAGCTCCGTGAATCTAAGAATGAGAAAAGAGAGATGTAAAAGAAAAATGGTAAAGGGGTTTGGGATTTTCCTAGAACAAAACTTGAGCATTAGAACAGGTAGAGCAGAGGGGAAGATGGGAGTAAATATTCCAAAAAGCCTTTGAGGGACTTTAAATTCTTAGAAACCTCTTTTCAGTGATGACAAAGCAACTTTAAATGCCATTTTCATTACATCGTGGATAGGAGTCTGAGGCCTCTTCTCAGCTGGTTTGAGCTTTGGGTTAGCTTGCTAGAGGACTTGGTGGGACCTAGTGCAGGCCCTGACAGGAAAAGAGAGGAGTGAGTGGGTGAAGGGGTACCTCGGTACCTGCTACCTCAGCAACGGGGCAATGTCCTGAGAACCAGCGGAGGTTTGGGTTTTTGATTTAGTAATTGGAGAGGAGAAATCAGGTTGCTAAGATGGGAGTGATAGCAGAGAGTCTAGAGCAGAAGGCTGAGGGTGAGGAACTATTGGAGAAGCATAGTACAGGATGTGAGCAAAAGAGGAAAAAGGATTCCACATAGGGAAATTTCCCCCTTTTGAGAATTTGCCGAAGTTAAAAATGTCACTCAGAATTTGAGGATCTAGAGAACCCTCTGGGGGCCATAGTATTTGGTTGTCTAATTGGTAATATGGCCAATGCTGTGTACTGAATTTGATGAGGAGTTCGGGTTCCACCAGGCAGCCCCTGTATGCTCACATTCCCTTGACTTACACAAGAAGTCGGCTTCTCCCCCACACAGCCGTGGCTGTTTGTGGCTTTGATAGTCCGCCAGGCAAACATAGTAATCTAGGCTAGCCAACCTGAATCTGTCTCGCGTGTCCCTGCATCCATAATGTTTGTTTCCATTATCTATGGTACAGAAGAGATTTAATGGAATTTTAGTGGGATCCTCTTCATCAGGGATATCTCAATAGGAAAGACCTATACCGACCTGACAAATGTCTGGGTGGAGAGATGGCCACCAGGTCTCTATGGGGCCTGTATGCGAGATAGACCATACTTCTTGTCTAGTAGGATTTGTGATCAGCCATTGCTGCTGAACGGGGTGATGAGGGTTAGAACTACTGGTGGCCAAGGGGAGAGTCTATAGTCTTATCCACATAACGAATACGTAATTTGAAATGGTTACCAGTTTTTTCCAGTTTCCAACCAGAGTCTGGACACAGCGAAGGCTTGAGATGAGAGGCATGGATCCAAAAAGTGATTCCGTCTACTTTTACCGCTTTAGGTTTTATAAGTAGCACCTGGTATGTTCCTTTCCAGTGGGGTTCCAGGGATGACACCTGATGTTGTCTTATGTAGACGAAGTCTCTTACTTGATATTGATTTAGAGTCCCCTCCTCCCCTGGTTGGTAGGCAGTGGCCAGCTGTTTCCACAGGTATCGCTGAGTTCTTTCAATGACTTTAAGTCTGTCAAGCAAGGGGGTGTGGAAGTGATCGTTAGGCCTTAGAGTTGGGGTTAGGTCCCTTACTGGATGATGGGAATCATAGAGAATTTCATAGGGGGTGAGTTTACACAAAGAAAGAGAGGGAATATTTCTCGCATGAAACAGTGCATAAGGCAGGAGCATAATCCAATCTTTTATGCTGGGCTCTAAGCTTAATTTTGTTAAGGTCTCTTTAATGGTTCTATTTATTTTTTCGACCTGTCCTGAGCTCTGGGGTATATAAGCATAATGTAACTTAAAATTAATCCACAGGGTCCCAGTTAACACCTGACTTACCTGGGCCATGAACACCAGTCCATTATCAGACAATATTACCTTAGGCAGACCGTATCTTGGAAAAATATCTTTCAGAATCTTCTTGAAAATCATTTGTGCAGTTTTTTTTTTTTTTTTTTTTTTTTGTGTGTGTGTGTGTGTATGTGTGGAAGGCTTCAGTCCATCCTGAAAATGTATCTACAAAGACTAGGAGGTATTTAAGTCCATACCTTGCTGGCTTAATTTCACTATTGTCCACTTCCCAAAATTGTCGTTTTCTGGTTCCTCATAGGTGCTTTCCTCTAGGAAACTGGAAGGGTAAGCATTAACCAATTGACGGACTCGACAGGCTTTTGTTACCCGTTCAGTTATTTTCTTTCGCTGTGAGTCGGTTAGTGGAAAACTCTGTTCTTAATCCTACAGGAATGCCTGCAGTTTCATTGAACCAAGGTGAGTGAGTTGGTGTACATTTTTAACGTAGTGTAGGGCTTTCTGTAATTGCAGCCTGAGCTCAGTGAAGTTGAGGTGTTCAGTGTCAGTGTCCATAGATATTATAAAAAACTTCCTGGTGATAAGGGGTCCATTGGAATTGGGCATCTCCCTCTAACACCGGGTATAAAGGAGCAGCTAAAAAGGCAAACCCAGGTATCCATAACCTGCAAAAGCCAGCAGTCCCAAGAAACTCTCTGAGTTGTCTCCTGTTAGATGGGGGTGGTATCTAGGCAATGGTTTGTTTTCTGGGCTCAGTGAGCCATCGTTTACTGCCCCTAAGGAAACAGCCCAGGAAGATTACTTCATGCCAGCAAATTTGGGCCTTTTTGGCCGAAACTCTATACCCGAGTTGAGCAAGCTCATATAATAGTGCTTGGGTCCCAGACTCACATTTTTCCTTGGTGTTGGCTGCCAGTAGCAGGTCATTCACGTATTGAAGCTGGGTGACTTTGGGGTGCATAGTTCTGAAATTGCTGAGATCTCTGTGGAGGGCTTCATCAAAGAGAGTGGGGGAGTTTTTGAACCCCAGTGGGAGTCTAGTCCAAGTTAGTTGACCAGACGTTCAGGTTTCTGGGTCTACCCACCCGAAAGCAAACAGCAAATGACTATCTTTATGCAGAGGCAAGCAAAAGAAAGCATCTTTTAAGTCGAGAACAGTATACCATTTCCGCTCAGGGTTCAGAGTGCTAAGCAGATTGTACGGATTAGGTACCGTGGTGTGAATGTCCTGCACTCTGTTGTTGATCTCTCTTAGGTATTTAACAGGGCGATTGTCCCGGTTCCTGGCTTTTTTTTCTAGTAGCAGGGGAGTGTTCATGGCCAATTGACAGGGCCTTAGGACGCCTAAGGTCAGATATTTCTGAATATGGGGCCTTATCTCATCTTTAACTTTTTTTGCTTAGAGGATATTATTTGACATTAATTGGGGAGGCTGAGGTTTTTAACTCCACTGTTATTGGAGGTTGTTTCACGGCCAGGCCTAACCCAGCAGTTTTTGCCCAGGCATCTGCGTAATCTGTTATCCATTTCTGGCGTAGCTTGCCTGTTTGATCAGTCTTGGGAAGTGGGAAGAGTGGATGTTCATCTTCTACTAATTTAGTTAAAGCCGTGACTATAGGAGTTTATACTAAAGGATTTAGAAATTTCATTTGGTAGCCTTCAGGTTTAAAAGTTATTTAGGCCAAGAGCTTGGTGAGCAGATCTCTGCCCATCAATGGGTCCAGGCATTCCTGGATTACTAGGAAGGAGTGATGGATTTTTCCTTTACCTAGGTCCATGGTCCTCTTAGTAGTCTAAGCCCGAAATTTACTGCCATTAGCCCTTTGAACTAGAGACCTTTTATTTGATAGAGGGCCCAATGGGGCCTTAAGGGCTTCGTATACTGCTCCTGTTTTCATTTCAAAGTTTACTGGGGTCCGCTACACTTCAAAAGTTACCCTGAGCTAGGGGAAGTGATCTGAGCCCCAACTTTCTTAGTCATGCACCAGAGTCACAATGGCTGGCTGGCGTGGCTGTCTCTTTATAGGGCACTTTTTGGCCCAGTGTCCTTTTTTTTTTTACAGTAGGCACATTGATCTGAGGCCAGGGGTGGCCTGTGGCATGGCCCCAGGTAACCCTTACTGTCACCTTACGTCTTAATTTCTGGCCTCTTTCTTGTTGTGACAAGGATCTTGGTCAATCCCTTAGTCTGTCTTTTGCTTCTCTCATCCTTCCTTTGCTCCCTTTCTTTCTCCCTGTTTCTCTCTTATAGTATACTTTCTCAGCTTCTCTGACTAAATCTCTCTTTTAAATTTTTTTAATATCCATGGCAGCTTGCCCAATTAAGGCCATTGTTACAGATGAATTTTGATCCGCTGCCTGAGGATCGAAAGGAGTATATCTTTTATATGCCTCCATAATTCTTTCTAGAAACAAAGGGGGAGATTCATCAGGCCTTTGAATAATTTCTCTTACCATGGCCAAATTAGTTGGTCACATAGCAGCCCCTTGGAGACCTGCTATTAGAGCCAGGCAAAAATTGGACAGATGCTCTTTATCTTCAAAGGTGTTGGGGTTCCAGTTGGGTTGGTTTAAGGGTAAGCTGGCTTTGATTATGTTGGGAAGTTGTGTTGGTCGCCAATCAGGTCCGAGGATATTTTTTTTTTTTTAGCTTCTTGGAGGTTTTTCTCTTATTCCTCTGTCATAAAGAAAGTCCCTAGGAGTTGTTGGCAGTTATCCCAAGTAGGCAGGTGTAAAAACGTTGGCGAGTTCTCTGAGTTCTTTTAGCCGGGCCAGCTTCCTCCAGGGAAGGAGGGGCTCTGTGTGCCACGGGACTGTCATCTGGATGGCGCTGGGCCATCCTAGCTTCTTTGAATGGTGGAGAGGCTGAGTCAGCAGCAGGGGAATCACTTAGAGGGTGTTGGCAGTTGGGGGATGAAGGCAGAGGATAAGGAGGGGGAGGAGAGTCCAGTAGAGTCTTGAGACTCAGGGAGAACAGAGGGTGCAGGAGGAGGAGCAGAGAGTTAAAGAGATAGAATCATGGGGGAAGGAGTAGGAGTCCGTGCAGGGACAAGGAAAGGCTTCACCCTTGGAGGAGGAGATTTGCAGAGGTCCTGACAAGTTAAGATATATGGCTGTTGATCTGGACGTCTACGTGGCCCCGGCTAAAAGACAATATCTCGAACTTTTCAAATTAGTGCGAAGTAGAAAGATCCTTCTAGGGGCCATCTGACTACAAAGTTGGGTCATTCTGAGACACAGAATCTGCAATATCCGGCGTTTTACTGAAAAAGAAAGATTCTGAGCCCTTAAGCAGACTTTGGTCTAGTGATCAAGGGTCATGAACAGAGGCATTGAAGTGCTCTGTCCCATAATGAAATATACACAGACAATAAAAGCAATGACACAAGACACAGACAAGACAAGACAATAAAGACAGGCAATGGACGTCCAATACTGAGACCATGACTGAGTAGCTGGCAAAACATGATGGGCTGGCAATACCGAATCTGAAACAAAATATCACTGAATAAAGGAGACTATTGTTCCTCGATTTCATGAGTTCATCCCCCAGGGACATGGCCTGTGGCTCTGTTACATGTGTGTCAGCCACCATGGGAGAGAGCTCACGCTCTTTACCAATAGCCATTTTGTGAAACCCTAACCTGAATCCTGAAACCAGAAAGAGGGGCCTTATTTATCCCCAGAGGAGCCCGTTGGGGGTCTTTCATCTGCAGCTGCCGGATCTCACTGGGGCCACCAGATGTAAAGATCGGGCGAGGGTGGGTGGAAGAGACCACCAAGAGACTGTCTCATGCAACAGCAAAGGCTTTATTGGGAGTCCGGCATGCAAAGGCTCAGAGCTCACTTGAATAGAGCAGAGAGCCCTGAGAACAGCTTAAGAAGTGCTTCTATATTTTCCTTGGAGAGGGCAGGAAGGAAAGTTTATTGATGGGTAAGTGCGAGTGGGCGGTTTGCGTGCAACTGGTTGACCGAGTACATTCTGCAGTTTGGCAGTTGGGGACAGCACATTCTGGGAACAAGAATAGCAAACAGTTCTCAAGATTTCAACAGTGTTTTGTTAAGCATACAGAAAATCAAGAAGTGACAAGTACCTATTTTATTAACCTTTCAATATAAGTATGAAAACAGAAATCTAGGTAAGATTTGAAGCCCAGAAGTTCATTGGGCCCTTGATTGGTATACTTAGCGTTGAATTACATTCTGTAGTGATGTCCCAGAAATATGGATATACAATGGCATAGGACCTTATACCTTCTCGGAGGTCAATTCCAAAACACAGACTCTAAGGGGAATCACACCGAAGTTCAAGCCAAGGTGGACCCAATTATCTCTTCCAACCGCCACACAAATGACCACAATTAAAACCAAAACACTCCCACATGGCACTCATCTTCTTCCATATAGACACTCACCATAACTTCTGGCAAGAGGATTCCATGAGAGGTGCAGCACAAGACAGTGTCCCAAATAAGCTCCCTTTCCCCTCATTTGCCAATAGTCAGGGTGGCCTGGACACCCTCCCTGTGAACCAGGAGTTATCAAATATGTCTGCCATTAATACAGCTCTGTTCTCCAATTTGAGGCCTACTGACTGTGGGGTTTAGATTCTTTATTTGAATTGGATTCATAAGAAAACCCAAGAACCTATGGGCTAGCATCTGCAGGGCTTTGAAGAACTCATTTGACTCAAAGGATCCCTATTCTCACTTGATGTAGGTAAGGAACCTTACAGAAGAATGTGAGGCACTTCATCCACAGTGACTGATTTTTGGCCATTTTGATTTTGGATCCACACATGGGATCGTTCTTTAGATCCATCAGGTGCTGAGAATCTAAGCCACAGGCTCACACAGGACCAAGAGGCTGATTCAGACACATCCCTTTACAAAGCAATTAAGCAAAGAGCCACAGGTGGTGCCCATTCATTTCCGTTTGAAAACTGTTTTCTTCAGGATTCACAAAGGCGTGGCCTCAGGCAAAGAACTTACTGACATTCAGGGCAAGAGAAAAATAGGCAATCAAAAGGCCCATTGCAGGGGTTCTCCACTAAGACTTTCCTGGTCACATCGATATCTGAGTTTTCTGAGATGCTTGCCAATCCCTTCAGCTATCCAGTACATGTCCATGTCACAGTGCTTGGAGGTGGTACATATCGTGGACTCAAAAGCATGAGCCTATTTTGGAGAGTGGCTAGATTTCAGGAAGAAAACAGGAACTTAGGAAGATAGCAGGTGTTGCCCATCAATATGGCAAGCCCTAGTGCATTCATAAATTGGGCAGGATGAATGCTGGGAAACTTTCTACTAGACAGGAAACATCCATTGATGCATTCTCTTTTTCTAATGTCTACAACCACGGACACAGTGGGATACACAGACATAGAAACACTTGCCTTGTCAAACAACTTACTAGAAACAGTTCACTCCAAACCAAACAAACCGACTTTCCTACCTCTTCTCAGAACATGGGGCAAAACCACAAACACACATCCACACCCAAAAAGGCACCTCCTTCCCCCAAATAGGTCTCTCACTATCCGTGAGAAATAGGTCTATCACTATCCCTCTGACTGCTGGGCCATACTATGTTCCCCAGATATGGCCTATCCTGTCTCAGATCTGGTCTCCATATCCAACTCTGTGAAGTGGTCAGGAGCCAGCTGTGAGCCACTACCTGCTTTTTTAGGAAAGCCCCCTCTTCAGAGTACTCCTGGCATTTGGCCATCCTCACATCAGTAGGTACCAAGAAAGACTGACTCTGTCCTTGTTAAATTGAAGCAAGTGAGACCACTAGGACTGGGACTGGGACTGACTCTGTGTGCCTGGCTTCCTGCATCCCAAGTTCAGAGAGTTCCATTACCAAGGAAGTGAGGTGAGGTTGCATCCTTCAGGAACTGAATGAGGTCACTGCCTCGGCAACCACTTTTTCCAAACAGTTGCTTTCAAGTGTACCATGAGAAGGAGGCTTACCCTACTTTCTGTGGCACTTTCACAAATTAGAATGGTATATCAACCATAGGCACCAAGAAACAGCTCTCCACACAGGCCTGATTTGGTCCATCTTCTCTATATTAGGAAGAGAGCCTTTAGTCCGGGGAGCACTGCAGTGAACCTTTGCACTAAAACTATTAGCAAGCACCTGGTGGAGGAGTCCTCCATAGGTAAGTGGGGCTTTTATAACATCTGATATCCGGTTAAGGGAGATCTCTTCTGATGACAGAGATGTGGCCTGGGGAGGCTCACATATACTCCTTTCCAGGAGAGTAACCAGAATCGTTCTGTCCTCTGTTCTGTTCTGTAGGGAATTCCTCTGGAACTGTAGAGAGGGGCCGACGGGCACGCATGCACTCCTACCCTGGAGCTATAGCAAGATGTTGCACTGTTCCACTGTTGTTCTGTTTAGGCGCATAGTTTCTGTTTTTTGTGTTTTGTTTTGTGTTCTATTTTTTTGATTGTTTGTTTGTTTTTGTTCATTTTGTTGTGTGATTTCAGTGGTAAAAACTTAAGGATTTTGGACGTAAAAATAGGTAATAAAGAGAGTAAGCCTGACACCCCTTTGGACTGTGTTTTAGGGAACTGCGATGAACTTCACTCGCCTTTGTTAAGCAGGATGATAGAAGCTCCTAGCTGGCTGCCTGGAGCACACCCATTGCAGAGGGCAATGCTTGCTGGGGACCTAAGAACTGAGCATCTCCCAGGTTAACAAGTGAAACTCCTTTAAAACCCCTTGTCACTCCAGATCAAGAGAGTCACAACCTTTGGCAGAGTCCCCTGTGTTTCTCCTTTGTTCGCAAAGCAATAAACCTCCCTTTTTCTTTTTCTCAAAACTCAGTCCTCATTATTAAATTGGTATTAATTGGCGTCAAGTTGAGGAATCGAACTTTAATTTACAAATTTGGTACCCGCCCTCCACCCCGGAACTTTGTGAGAGCTGTCTACTGAAATATTAGGAGATGAAGCATGCTTGGTGTGGAACTGAACAAGAGGAGCTAATCCTGTAAGTAAAAGGAGGGACTGAGGGACTCCCAACAGCTGCCAAAGCCCTGTTGTTTCAGGGAATTACCTCCTTCCTCCCCGCACTGTAAGAATTATGCCACCTCTGTCTTGTTAAAAAAGAGAAAAAGAAAAAGGGGACACTAAATGCAGTGAAGTCACCACGGAGACACTTTATTTTACTTTTCAGGTTTCCCCTCTGTTAAAACATGTGGTCCCCCCCCCTGTGGATATCTATGGTGCACACTGGTGTAGGAGATTTTTCTCTTATCTGCTCTGGTTTAAACGGTTCTCTCTGACAGCCATAGTATGAACCTCCTTTCTGTCTGTCTTGTGTCTTTGTATCTGGCCCTTTAAGACATGTGCAATAATGTGTTGATATTATAAATTGTTTCTTGGGAATGATCTTAGCTGAATGTGTGTCTAAATGATGATGTTTTATTTTAACAATCTGGTATCTGAATGGATTTTTGAAGCATTGCAGAATCTTGCAGTTAAAAGTCGGGTTTAGGTAATTGTTTAGTTTATGATTTCAGATAATTCATGCCAGAGAACTTAAATACTCAGTATGGAAAACTGAAGAACTCTACTTCCAAGTTGGCAAGTAAATTCCCAATCATACAGTCTTTTTTTCACCAATTTTGAATTGGATAGCCTCGGAAAATGTCACTGTGTGTACCACTGCATTAATTTGGACAAGGATAGTAAATCATAGAATGGTATCTGTTGACAAAACAAGATGTAAAGATATAAAATTTTGTGAATTTTATCTTAAATTTGTATCATAATTTTCAACATCCGGACCTCAAAATTATGGTTAAAATGCCTTAAGCCTGAGGTGTCTGCTCAGAATAGCAGTTTTTCCTGCTCCTTCCAGACCTCAGCCATGATTTATATTGAAATGTAAATGAAAGAAGCCTGAAAGCTTAGTAGGAGACTGATTTGAGACCTAAGGGAAAAAAAAGGTAAATTGTATGGTATTTACTAATTACTAGCCAGTCACTTTTTCTAGGACTCTTTTTTTTTCCTTAGATACTTTTTTTTTTTTTTTTTGAGCTCATGATTTTGAGCATACAGACCTAGGTTAATGTTTTTCAGATCAGTTCTATCTTTGACCAACTGTAGACTTTTTGAAACATTGCAATGGAGATTTCACCTGAGAAAAGCTACAAGGCCTTTACTATTATTATGTGTGCACACTTTTGTTATGTGTTGTATGTCTACATATACATATGTCCGTATATCATATATATGATACACAAATTAACATATACAAGGAGCGCTCATAAAAAAGCGCTCATTAAAACAAATTTAAATAGGAGATCCAAAGATCTTTAATTCACGTGATTTAAATGTTTCAATTTAAATTGGATAAACAGATAAAAATCAATGTCTTTAAATTTAAGCTTACAATTTTTTTAGGTGTTCAAAAATCTAATAAAATATTAATATCTACAAAATGTCTAATATGCCTTGGTTCTAGGACCTTTCCTTCAACATAAAAATGGTTTACACTGTCAATACATTTCTCTAGTATTTTGATAAATAAGTAAAGTAAATTTGATATGGGATTGCTCATTCATGAGTACTTTTCTTAGATATCTGATTGATTTACTAAGGTCTGAATAAGTTCTTATTAAAGTCTGTATAAGAATATAAAAATAAGTCATGTGTTAATGAGACAAAAATTTCTTAAAACATAAGTTTACCCATAACGTTGTATTTATTAAGTTTTATTTTCTCCAGAGCAAGCAACCATAAAAATTAAACAACTGATTAAATAAGAACTGTTATTTTAGAGCACTGTACTGCCATTGCTTTAAAAGCTAAACTTGGTTAATGTAGAAACATCAATGTAATTGTGATGCTATCAATGTTTTCATATCTTATAGGTATGCAAGTCTGTAAGGTAGAAACTTTAAAAGAGCATTATATCAAGCTGGTGCTCTGAAGTTGTATGGTAAAAAATATATTGGGGATTTATTTACCTGTTATCAATAAGATATGTAAACTTTTATGTTACTTTTTACATTGGGGAACAATTTAAATGTATTTTTTAGTTAATGAGAGCCTAATCGATGTAAAGGTTAAAAACTTTCAGCCTTTCTTTAATTCATGTTTTAAATGTGATATCATATGGTGTTAGCTAATGTTCATGTGACCTCAAACAATTTATGTAAACTTTGTCAAATGATATTTAAAAATAAGGATTAGCTTTAGAACTAAAATACTTAAGATTTATAAAGAGCCCTGCCTTAGCTGAGATAAGGCTCTGTGTCCCATCTTACTACATGTGAGAATGACTACGAAACCAGTAGGTTAGATAATATTTCTTTAAAGTTATGTTAAAAAGTTGGTTTTTTATTAAGGTCAATATTCCTAGGATCTCAAACAGGCGATATAATGTATAACTCAGCCAAAAAATTCAGGGTAGCTGTTACACAAGCTAAGTATTTTTACTTTTGTTAATTTTATTTTGAAATTTTCTTATAAGTGATCTAAAGATTCTCTGTTACTGTTTTACAAACGTGTTGCTTTAAGAACACAACATGGGTTTATTCAATATAATAAGTCATTACTTACAATACAGACAGAATAATACAGATAACAATTAATAAAAAGATAATTATATAGTTATAGACATTAAAGCCCAGTACTCTTAATATAAGGCTGTTAAAATTTATTTGCTGGATGTTTAAGATTAGGATTTAAAATTAAAGTTAAATGAAAAGAGCCAAGAAAACCAATATTTGGCTTTTGCCCTATGAGTCAGTCTGAATCCAGGGAACAGGGGACTTCTCTAAAGAGCTTTGAAACTCTGAGCCACATAACCTCCTCCTGATCAGGGAGATTAATGAGACCACTGGAGAACAGAAAGCCAATCAGTGTATTTGTTACGAAGAGGAGAGTCATCAAAGAAAGGAGACATCCCTGATGCTTCCGAGGGAAGCCAAATGGTCAAGCAAGATCTGGACCCACCTAGCGCAAATGGCACTAGCAGAACTGAGAATCTGCTCTCAAGTTTCCCCAGAATTGACTCCCATAAAAGGTCAGCTGACTGTTAACAATAGATGAAAACAAAAGTCAGTTTGACTGCTTCATCTTAAACACTTAGCAAAGACAGTTAAGAACAAAATACATCCATTCCTGGGCATTTTAAATTATAATAATAATAATAATAATAATAATAATAATAATAATAATAATATAATGTTAAGGTATGCACTTTATGTTTGCCTCCCAAAATAAGTAAGACTTGTGGCTACAAAGAAGAATTCTCAGACAGGAATGCCTGATACTTATAAAAATAGACTATCAAGAAGACCTGCCACAGCGAGAAGTTTTCAGTTTAAGGCCTACAGATATTCCTAACCTACACAGGTTGGCTTGGTGTTTGCTAGTACAATTATCCAGCCCTGAGTAACAGAATTAAAGGTTTCTCAAAGAGACACAGAGGTCATACTAGTAACAGGATTTTACAAGATCAGATGACATTAAATTATTAAACTGTATCTTATGGGGAGGGACAAGTGTAACAGTAAAAGTTAAATATTAAATTGACAGTCCTGATAACTGGGGATATTAAAGACTGGTGAGGGAACTTCTATACAGTGACATGTTCCAGGTGCTGCAACATTTATTCAGTACTCATGGTTTTTGTTTCTCTCATAGAAGAACCCATCCCCAGATGACTTTACAACCTGTTCTTCCCCAATCAGACTTCAAACCGAACTGACTTCTAAAAGGCAACTCATGTCCCTCAACTGACTTCTAAAAGGCAACTCATGTCCCTCATCCCATGCCCACTCACGTCACCCTGTCTCAGGTCAGAAGAAGAAAAAATGAGTGACACCACTCTTCTTATAACAATGAAGAGAAAGATAAATAGACTATCAATATAAGTAATTAATTAAGTCAGGTAAAATCAGGGAGATCGGTTTTGGGTGAGTTCTAAAAATTTGGAGACTCTTACCTGAGGGATTAAAATTTCCTCAGTGCTCTTCCCGTAATCTATCAAAGATTTGAAAGGGACACAAAGAAAAGGCGGGAATGATAGACCCAACCTGAACTTTAATTTAAATTGGGAGCCATCTTGCCAAAAAGCCATGAAAAGATAATTTTGGCTTTACCATAAATTACTTCAAATTCTAAACCTGCTTGGAATGCCTGCCCACGCCTTGAACTCACCCATGCCCGGCTCTCTGACCAGATAGCAGCCCTCTCTGAAACTTTAGTGACACATCATAAATATTTGCCTTCTCTGGCGAGACAACAACCCTCTCTGAGGCTCTAATGGTCTTCAAGAACTCTGATGTAGGGACAGCAAAAAAAATGTAGACTGCCATTAGTGTGATGTTTGTCAGAGTTCTGTTATCTGTAAACCCCCTTTTGTGTAATTTTCTGGGCTATTAAGCTGCCTGTAGGAAAGCTGGGGTTGCTGTCTTTTTCACGCCGTTTTGTGAGGGAGAGGTAGCACAGCCAGTGGAAATAATAAGCTTAATTTAATTTGATTTTAATTAGAGTCAGTGGTCTTTTCTTGTGTCCTGGTCTAACAGGTAAACACTCCAAAAACATGGAGCTCTGCCAGCCTAATCACTTCTTGAGAAACTTCCTCTGAGTTTGGGCACTTGAAATATATGTTGTTGTAAGGAGCTTTAGCTTCCTTTCTAGTGATACCATCAAAGCTGAGTCTGCATCTATGTGACCTGGAGGACATGGTTTCTTGTATTCTAATGAACATGAGGCAGCAGTGCTGAATTTTCTCTTTGTAGGTAAACTGTGGCCACTGGATACTAAGTGTCTCCCCGTTTGGACTGTGAAGCCATTTGGTCATCCTCCACTTTTTGTGGTGTTTCTTGCTGCTGTACTGGGAGTTTGGTATATGCTTTATGAAATACAACGAGTTCAACTGAAACCCAGTGTTGAAGAAAGTTCTGTCACTTGTGGTGGGTCAGGGTCTGAAGGAGAATGCACCAACCAGGCTTTTATCTCACAGAGCTTGCCCCCTTGTCCATAGAAATCTGACTCTGAACTTAGCCCAGAAACCTCTCCATATAAAATGATGCCTTTACATAGAAGGGTCTGCTGGCTGCACCATGTCATTCACAAACCATTTGGAAGGCAATGGCAAATCCTCATGGCCACACCACAGATGTATTATCACACACCCACCCACCACTGCAATAGGCCCACTTCTCAGCAGGCTCCAACTTACTGGCATCTTTGTTCTACACCATTTTCATGAAACCCGGTCAATCATGGCATTCTCTGGTACACTCATGATCAGCAACAAGACATCTAAAGGTTCTCCAGTGCCACCTGGTTAAGGGAATTTCAAAGATTTCATTGTATTTATCTAGCCATTTTTCATGGATGAAGTTGGAGGCACTGTGGGTTTCAGTTCATTCAGGAAATATTAAATGGTGAGGAAGCTATTTTCAATGAATTCTCTGGAGAAATCTCACAGGCAAGTCTTCCCATAGAGTGGTCAAAAGGTCACATGAAGCCAGGTCCATTGAGGTCTTTAATGTGACGTCCATGGGTGTTCTGACTGTCAACAATGGCTGCCAAATCTTTCAGAATAAAATCATGTGATATTCTAGCTGATATTCCGAGGCTCTGTGGAAAGCCACCCTTGTATTTGATCTCAGTTTCCAAGGGCGAATCCCATGCGTGGCCTCCTAAAATCTGAACACAGTTTATGGCAATATTTCTCTGAGATCAGTTCGAGAACTCAGACTATAAGTGGAATCACACCAGAGTTCAAGCCCAGATAGACCCAGTCATCACTTCCAACCACCAAACAAATGACCACAATTAAAAAGAAAGCACTCCCACAAGGCCCTCATCTTCTTCCATATAGTCACTCATCATAACCTGTGGCTGGAGGTTTCCATGAGGGGCTCAGCCCAAGACAGTGTACAAAATAACCTCCCTTGCCCGTCATTTGCCTAAAGTCAGGGTTGCCTGGACACCCTTTCTGAGAACCAGGAGTTATCAAATGAGCCTGCCGTAAATACTGCTCTGATTCTCCAATTTGAGGCCTACTGACTCTCGGGTATAGATTCTTTATGTGAATTGGAATCATGAGAAAACCCAAGCACCTATGGGCTATCCTCTGCAGGGTTTGAAGAACTCATTTGACAAAAAGTATCCCTATTTTCACTTGATGGAGATCAGTAATCTTACAGAGGAAGGCGAGAGACTTCGTCCACAATGACTGCTTTTTTGGCCATTTTGGTTTTGGAAGCACACATGTAATTGTTCGTTAGATGCATCAGGTGCTGAAAATCTATTCAACAACCTCAAACATGGCCAAGAGTCTGATGCAGACACATCTCTTTCCAAAGCAATTAAGCAAAGATCTACAGGTGATGCCCATTAATTTCCATTGAAAACCGTTTTCTTCAGGCTTCAAAAAGGGGTGGCCTGAGGCAAAGACCTTTCTGACATTCAGGGCAACAGAACAATAGGTAAGCAAATGGCCCAAGGCAGGGTTTCTAAAATGATATCTGAGTTTTCTGAGATGATCCCATTCCCTTCAGCTATCCAGTACATAGCCATGTCACAGAGCTTGGAGGTGGTTCATGTCTTCTAAACAAAACCATGAGCCTATTCTGGAGAGTGGCCAGAATTCAAGAAGAAAACAGGAATTTAGGAAGACAGTGGTTTTTGCCCATCCATTAGGCAAGACAAAATCCATTCATAAATTGGGCAGGATGAATGTTGTGAAGCTTTCTTCTATTCAGGACACATCCATTGATGCATTCTCTTTTCTAATGTCTACAACCACGGACACAGTGGGATAAACAGACATAGAAACACTCGCATTGTCAAAAGACTTACTAGAAACAGTCCACTCCAATCCTAACAAACCGACTTTCCTACCTATTCTCAGATCATGAGACAAAACCACAAACTCACACCCATACCCAAAAAGTCACCTCCTTCCCCCAAGTAGGTCTATGACTATCCGGAGTGTCCTCTGACTGATGGGCCATAGTATGTTTCTCCAAAATGGACTGTCCTATGTCAGATGTGGACTCCTTGGCCAACACTGTGAAGTTGTAAGGTGCCAGTGGTGAGACACTACGTGCTTACTCAGAAAAGGCCCCTCTTCAGACCTTCCTGGTATTTGGCCATCCTCACATCAGTAGTTACCAAGAAAGACTCATTCTGTCCTTGGTAAATCCAAACATGTGAGGCCACTGGGACTGGGACTGGGACTGCCTCTGGGTGCCTGTCTTCCTGGATCCCTAGTTCAGAGAGTTCCATCATCAAGAAAGTGATGTAGGTCACTTCCTTCAGGAACTGAATGAGGTCACTGCCTTGGCAACCACTTTGTCCTAATAGTTGCTTCCAAGTGTCCCAATTGATGGAGGCTGCCCCTACTTCCTGTGACACTTTCACAAGTTTGAATGGTATATCAAACATAGGCACCCGGGAACAGCTCTCCACACAGGCCTGGTATTGTCCATCTTCTCTACATTAAGAAAAGAGAGACTGCTTCAGACACACCCCTTCATCCTGACCAGGTTGTTTGTCGTGGAAGATGACTTTTGCTCTCTCAGGTCCTTCATAGCTTCCTATAGCTTCCCCAGGGTTCATTTCTCCATGGACCTTTTCATTTCTCAGCAGGTGGAAGATTTCTTACATTCCTGTATTGTAAGACCAACTCTGTCCCTGCTTTTCTGTAAAGTTAGATTGAGGGAACAGAGTATGGTTAGGGTTAATAACATGTTTGATTTGGCTTAGGAATCATTCTGCTGGATGAATAATGTTATTGGGAACCTGCAATATTTATTAGAATATATAGAGGGGAAATATATTTATGAAAACAGAAATCTAGGTAAGATTTGAAGCCCAGAAGGGCTTTGGATCCTTGATTGGGATACTTAGGTTTGAATTATGTTCTGCACATGTGTCTCAGATAAATCTATACACAATGGCATAGGACCTTGTACCTTGGATGATTGAATGTCAAAGAGAACATCCAGTCAAAAAAGGATAGTTGGTAGGATTAGGAAGATAGTTGGTAGGATTAGGAAAAAGAGTGAGTATATGATTTGGACAAAAAGTTCTTTAGCAATAGGGTTTTGGGTAGAGAGAAAATGTAAATGTCATCACATGTGAAGAGTCAGTCACAATGATGAACTGGGGAAAATATGTAGGAAAGCAGATATCAATAGAGACATTAGAAAATCAGCAAATGATAAAGTGATTGATAGGATTAGACATTTTCGACAGGCTTGAGATTGAATAAATAATCTTAGGAAGAAACAAATATGTAGTCACCAATAGGATTGACATTTGAGAGCATTAGGCAACCTGGACATGGGTGATTTTCATAATCCATACTCATATTCCATTTAGGCTTTGGTACAGTCGTAAGTGTGACTTTGCATTTTGTGGCTAGAATATTACTGTGATAAAATGTATATGTAGATCAGGTGACATGAGTATTTGTTGCACCATTTCTGAGAGCAATATTTTGAAGAGATATAAATTAGTATTGGGGGCACAAATAGGTGTACAATGTGTGTATGAATATAGAGAGAATGCATGAATAGACCATACTGTGAATAAATAATATAACTGTTTCCAAATTTAGAAATTGGAATAAATTGATATCCCAAAATACACAGGAAATCTTATATTGATATACATACATTCATTCCAACCAGTTATATATCTAATGGTAATATTAGGGTTGTAGTTTATCATAAAATGTGTGTGAGTTTTGCATCAAAATTGATTATGGAATCGAAAATAATGTGTTTGGAAAGAAGTCTCATGAAATAACCAGTCAAAAACAAGGAGGAATACATGTGTTCTGAAGCAGGAAGTGATTGAATGTGTTACAAATGTCTTTCAATTTGTGAACTTGTGGATGAAATGTATATTCTACGATGTATAAAAACTGAAGAAATAGTAATGTACCAGTGTTGAATTAAAATGAACATCAAAATACACATCATGTCCCATAGAAATCTACTTTCATTGATGTTAAATTGGGTCAGTTACTGTAGAAATATAAGGCTTTGTTTGCACCATTCACTGAAGTGAGTTTTCAGTACTAGGAAACAAATATGTATTTCATGTGGATGAATATTTCTACAAACAATCTTATGAAAAGTTGATTATAAAAGCACATACATGAACATCAGTGAATTATTTAGGGAGTGTATAATAAGACACATATATTTCATATTTTGAAAATATATATATCACACAGATACATTAGAAAGTAGCAATATATATGCCAATCAAAATTCATCATGAAATATATATCATTCACAGATCCAAAAATATTAATTTTACTGAACATGGATTTATGTATAATGTTTTTCAACTAAGAAGCTCACTCATAGTTTGAATTTTCAGTTCCAAAAACATTTTGGAGGAGTCATCTCTTCTGATACTTTGTATCTCCCAAGTTAGCCACCTCACAAAAATGTACTTGTGATACCAGATAGGATTTTATATGTGCATATAAAAATACATGTGCTGAATTGGCTACAGAAAAAGGGAGACAGAAATTCACATATGTGTTAACTTTAAAAACACATGGAGAACTATTTCAACAAAAAATTAACAAGATTTATAACTCTTACCCTATATCATGCAAAAGGCAAGACCAACTATACGCCATGCCTCCTCTCAACCGCTTGTATTTCTATTCTGTTTGGGTTATTTTTCTCCATCATATTAGGATTAGTAGTCAGAGTCTAGTAGGGTATGTGTTAGTGTCAGGGATTCAGTATTTTGAATGGAAAATTGAAAAATGAATCCAATGTGTATGTAAATATGTGCTACACCAAAATCTTCCCACTCTCATCCAGAACAATGCCTTGACAACACCTACGGCCCAAGTATGACACAATCAGAGGAGAAAAGTTAGAAAATCCGTGAATACATATCTAGAATGGAATATGATCAGAAGTTCACAACCTTGGAAGTGGTAGAGGAGTTTCCAAAAGTAAGGGACAAGGTAAACCCTCCAAAAACTTGAAGGTCTGCTGGCCTAGAGACTTCTTGAGAAACTGCCTGTGAGGTTGGGCACTTGAAATATATGTTGTTGTCAGGAGCTTTAGCTTCCTTTCTAGTGAGACCATAAAAGCTGGGTCTGCATCAATGTGACCTGGAGGACATGGTTTCTTATTTTCCAATGAACATGAGACAGCAGTGCTGAATTTTCCATTGTAGGTAAACTGTGGCCCCTGGGGGCTGAATGTCTCCCTGTGTGGACGTTGAATCCATATAGTCATCCTCTATTTTCATGGTGTTTCTTGCTGCTGCACTGGGAGTTTGGTATTTGCTTCATGAAATACAAGGAGTTCAACGGGGACACAGTGCAGGAGGGATTTCTGTCACGTGTGGTGGGTCAGGGTCTGCAGGAGAATACAAGAACCAGGCCTCTATCCCACATAGCTTGCCCCCTTGACCATAGCAACCTGATTCTGAACAATGTCCTGAAACCTCTCTATGTAACAAGGTGCCTTTACATATAAGGGTCTGCTGGCTTCACCATGTCAGTCACAAGCCATTTGGAATCCAATGAAAGATCTACATGGCCCCACCACAGATGTTTTATCACACACCTGCCCACCATTGCTCTAGGCCCACTACTCAGCAGGATCCAACTTTCTGGCATCTCTGTTAAACACCATTTTCATGAAAACCAGTCATTCAAGGCACTGTCTGGTATACTCATTGTTGGGAAAAGTATAAACGGCAGCCATACCCCAGAGAAAAACCCCAACATGGTGCCTAAGGACTTCTTCTTTCTACCTTCTTTTTTCTGCAGTGGTGCCAAATGTTCCCACCCGTGTGAACTCTCCCGCTGGCGCCAATTTGAAATCTCGCTGGTGGGGAACCTTAGCCCCAATAAGAACTAATTCCTGGGCTCCAGAGCTGATATCTGATAGAACTTACCAATAAACGGTTTGCCTGCCATTTATCTAAGCCCTTCCATCTTCCCCTTAGTTCTATATAAGCACACAGCTTTTTGCAATAAAATTGGAATTCTCCCAGCGAAGTGCCTTTGCGTGGGAAGTTCTTTCATTCTGGTGCCCCATGTGAGGATACGGGTGAGCTCTTTTTAACAAGAGCCCCGTCCCCTGCTCCCCCGGAGACACTCCGCCATGGTCCGCTCTTTTCAGACGCCGGCTTCCTGCACCCACTACAGATCTGATATATGTAAGCCTCCCCTGACCCTGGCTCTGCAACTCCCTTCGGGCTACCACTGGTTTTGTGACCTTGATCTTCCGGCACACTCTAGACGCCCTGTAGGAGGCAGGAAATTCCTGCCACTAAGACCTTTACTGGTCGCAGTGGACCCTCTGGTGATCCGTTTTCCTTTGGGGCGTGAGGCTTCTGAGTTTACACAAGAGGCTCTGTGGTTTTTTCTCCTCTGCTGCCGCTGCCGCTGCTGGCTAGAGTTGCTGTTTGCTGCAGGGCTGCTGTGTCTGGCTGAAGCTGCCTCTCTGCTCAGGGAAAACTGAACTCCAGTCCTGGAACTACATTCTGCCGGAACCGGAGTTCTGTTTTCATTACTGACTTTTTCCGCTGCGTTCAAAAACTTTCCTGACGTCAGGTTGCCCGTGGCTCCGAACCCATTGGGTCTCACAGATCGCACTTCACTGGTGACGCCCAGGTAGTGCCCTCTGTATTTCCTCATGACGGCTGGTCATTTTGGGGACGCCCACCTGACCCCCGTTCGCCCTGAGCTTCCTGAAAGCCGTTCCAGCCTGGGTTTTCTCTTTGTCTCTCTCGCTTACTCTTATTCTCTCTCTCTCTCTCTCTCTCTCTCTCTCTCTCTCTGTCTTCCTTCTCTCCCTGTGACTATGGGCACCTCTTCATCTGTACCTGAAGCCTCACCTCTCAAATGTCTAATAAAAAATCTGGCCACACTCTCCCTCACACCAGACATCAAGCCCAAACTTCTAATCAAATTCTGTACCCAAGATTGGCCTACATATCCACTGGATAATGGCAATCATTGGCCTCCAGAAGGCTCCTTACATCCAAACTTCATCTGCGACCTTTTTAACTACTGCCAGCATCTGAAAAAGTGGAGTGAGATTCCCTGCATTTAAGGTTTTAGCCTTCTCAGACAGCACCCTGTCGCTGCTCCTCCTGCCCTCCCTCTCAGGTCCTCCTTGTTTGCAAACCCTTCTCTTCCCCTACGTCTACTCCTGACTTCACAGATTCTTCCTCATTCAACCCAGCAGATGAACCCCCACCTTATCCCCCAGTCCAATCTGCCCCTTCTCTCCCACTATACCCTCCTCTTCCTCTGCCTGATTCCAGGGATCCTCAGCCTTCCATTTCATCCTCCTCCCCTCCGCCCTCTTCTGCCTGCTCCACCTCCTCCTCTTCCAAAGAGACACTCCCTGCCCCTCCCTCTCCTTCCTGTCCGCCTCCTGCCTCTTTCAGTCCTCCTGTTACCAGGTCTAAGGGACTCCTTCCCACCCCCAAGACAATCGCACCCCTTTGTGAGGTAGCTGGTCCCGAGGGTGTCATCAGAGTCCAAGTGCCCTTCTCCATGTCAGACATTACTCAGCTAGAGAGGAAGTTAGGCTCATTCACCACTGACCCCACCACTTACATTCGGGAGTTTCAATGGGTCCTGCAAGCATATAGTCTCACTCATCATGACATCTACATGCTCTTGGCCAATACACTTCTCCCTGAGGAAAGGCAATGGTCTGGGAGCTAGCCCAAGCCCATGCTGATGAAAATCATAGGACCAATCCTAACCACCCCACAGGCCCTCATGCTGTCCCAGAGCAGGATCCCCTATGGGATTACAACACCCCTGAAGGCTTACAGTCTAGTGACCTTTTTACATCCTGCCTCTTGGCGGGCCTGAATAAGGCCATCCGCAAGGCTGTTAACTTTAAAAAGGTGCAGGAGGTCATTCAAAGGAAGGAGGAAACACTTTCAGAATTCCTGGATAGACTAACCAAGGCCCTTTAACAGTACACAAACCTCAACCCAGAAACCCCTGATGGCCGTCATGTCTTAATGAAATATGTTCTGGCCCAAAGCTACCCTGACATTAAAGCCAAGCTTAAAAAGCTTGAACAGGGCCCTGCTACTCCTTAGACTATAATCCTCGCTGTCGCTTTCAAGGTTTTTTATGATAGAGAGGATGAAAGTGAATGCCGTAGGCAGAGGGCTGAAAATGCCAAGTTCCAAATGTTGGCCCAGGTCATTCAGAGAAGGCCATCACCATCCCATCCCAATATGACACCCCCGGGAGCTTGCTTCAAATGTGGTAAGGAGGGACATTGGGCCAGGGATTGTCCTTCACTGAGGACACCCTACAACCCCTGCCCAAAATGCCATCAAAGGGGACACTGGGGGGCAGACTGCCCAACAACCCGAAAGAGAGGTTGGTCAGCCGCCAGGCAACCACAGCCTTTCTTGGGCTTAGCAGAGGAGGATTGACGGATCCCTGGGCTTTCCCTCCAGACTATTACCATCAAGAATCAAGAGCCTAGGTTTACCTTCCTGGTGGATGGATGCTTCATTACCTTCCTCTTGGATACTGGTGCCACTTTTTCGGTATTAAGGGAGTATTGGGGTTCTACCACACCCTCAAAAACTCCTATTGTCAGGGTAGGAGGTAAACAGATTTTCCCTCAAACCCCCCCATCATGTTATATGCAGGGATCCCTTTTGTCCTTCACTCACTTCTTTCTCGTTATGAGCCATTGCCCCATTCCCCTTCTGGGAAGGGACATACTCTCACTATTAAAAGTCACCATTCACATATCACCCCACACCTCTCCTACCTCTCATTTCCTCATGATGTTCCTAGGGGCAGATACACCTCCTTAATGCACTCTCCCATGACTCTCTAAACCAGTTAAGCCTGAGGTTTGGGACACAACTACACCCCTTATGGCTAAATGCAGTCCTATTCATATTGTCTTACGGGACCCTTCAAGATATATTAGTCAATCACAATATCCACTCACAACCACAGCCCTCCTCGAATTAGAACCCATCATCCAGGATTTATTACGAAAGGGGTATCTTAGGCCTACACACTCTCCTTTCAACACCCCCATTCTGGCACTTAAGAAACCTAAAGTGTCCTACAGGCTGGTTCAAGACCTTCTCCTTGTCAACTCCTCTGTGGTCCCCATCCACCCGCTAGTGCCCAACCCTTACACCCTCCTCTCTCAGATCCCTGCCACTACTACCCACTTCTCGGTCCTAGGTTTAAAAGATGCATTCTTTTCTATTCCCTTGTTCTCAGAATCTCAGAATATCTTTGCTTTTACATGGACTGACTCTCACATCCACCATTCTCATCAGCTTTCCTGGACTGTCCTCCCACATGGATTCAGGGATAGCCCCCATCTCTTTGGCCAAGTTATTGCCCAGGACCTCACATTCTTTCACCCGACCTGTCCTGACACTATTCTCCTTCCATATGTCAATGACCTTCTTCTATGTAGTCCCTCTGGGAACACTCTCAATCCCACACCGCTCAGCTTCTTAATTTCCTAGCAGACAAGGGATATAGGGAGTCTCCCCACAAGGCCCAGGTTTCCCATTCGTCTGTCACCTCTCTTGGTTTTTGCCTTAGACCCGGGAAAAAGGAAATAACACTGGATAGGAGGCAACTCCTCTCTGATCTTCCAGTGCCCCATATGAAAGCCAAAATACTATCATTCCTAGGATTAGCAGGTTATTTTAGGGCCTGGATCCCAAATTATTCTCTTCTATCCAAACCCCTGTATGACCAAGCAAATGGACCCCCTAGTGAATCTCTTGTCTCCTCCCCCATCTACCACTTCCGCAGGTTTCAGCAACTCCTCTTAAAGGCACCTGCCCTTCACCTTCCTGATCTTTCAAGACCATTTCATCTATATGTCCATGAAAAAGGGGGGCAAGCACTTAGGGTCTTAGGTCAAAACTAAGGGCCTACATTTGCACCTGTGGCATATTTTCCAAGAAACTAGACTCTACCATCCTTGGGTGAGCCCCTTGCTTAAGAGCTCTGGTTGCTGGACAAATTTTACACAAAGAAACCTCTAAGCTGAGTTTTGGGGCACCTTGAACTATCCACTCCCCACATCACTTAAAAGATCTTTCAGCTTATAAGGGCCTTCAAACCCTTCCTCCATCCAGAGTTCTGTCGCTCCTCACTTCCTTTCTGGAAAACCCTAATATTACTTTCCTCCCCTGCTCTGCACTGAACCTTGCCTCACTGCTCCCAATGACTCCCACGTCTAACACACCAACTCATAATTGCTTGGAAACCTTAGAAGATTTCCTCCCCTGTCATTCTTCCATTTCTGAGGAACCACTCACCAAGCCTGACCTTATCTGGTTTACTGACAGCAGTTCCTTTAGGCAGAACGGCACTCATTACTCTGGATATGCTGTAGTTTCAGCCACTGAGATTATAGACGCCAAAGCTTTGCCTTTAGGAACTACCAACCAGCAGATTGAACTTATAGCAGCCACTCGTGCCTGCCTTCTAGCACAAGGCAAATCCCTCACCCTCTATACTGATTCAAAATATGTCTTCCAGATCTTATTATCCCATGCTTCAATATGAAGGGAGCGACACCTACTTACCACCAAAGGTAATGCAATCACTAATTCGGCTCTTATAAGCAATCTGATGGAGGCCTCCCACTTACCCACCCAGTTGGGAGTTGTCCATTGTAGGTCCCATCAGAAGGACGGCCCTCTTATCACTGAGGGCAATGCCAAAGCTGACCAGGCGCCACGAATGCCTGCTACCACTTCCAATTATGGCCCCTATTGGGTACATATTATGGCCACTTTAGACAGCTCATCTGAAGCCCCTACTTCTTCCAGTAAGAACAAGGATCTTTTCAAGTTCCTTCATACTCTACACCATTCCAATTCTCAGTCTTTGACCCTTTTTTTACAGAGCTTTTTCTCCCTCAACCCTTCTGACATAGCCATGATAGAGAATATAGCCTCTAATTGTCAGATCTGTCAGCGGACCAAACCTCATACTCCTTTAAGGCCCAAACCTTTCCCTTTTCACCAAGCCCGGGGACACATTCCCATTGCTGACTGGCAAGTAGACTTCACCAACATGCCCACAGTATGGCACACTAAATACCTCCTTGTCTTTGTGGACACTTTCTCTGTTTGGGTTGAGGCATTTCCCACTTCCAATAAAAAGGCTTCCACTGTAGCTTCAATCTAACTGACAGAAATCATCCCTAGGTTTTGTATGCCCACTTCCCTACAATATGACAATGGCCCTGAGATTATTTCTAGGATCACACAAAAGGTCTCTCAAGCCCTCTCCTTCAAGTGGCATTTCCACTGTCCATATTACCCCCAGGCTTCAGGGAAAGTGGAAAGGGTAAATCATACTCTGAAGGAAGTCCTTACCAAATTGACAATGGAATTAAACTTAGACTGGGTCAAAATCCTTCCCTTTGCTTTGCTTCGAATCAGAGCTCTCCCTAAGAAACCATCTTTACTGTCTCCCTTTGAGATAATGTATGGAAGACCTCTTATACCCTCTGGGTTGGTCACTTCACAAGGACCTCTCACCCGAGATTTGTCTTTGCCTCTCTTGTTTCATCTCCGCTCTGAACACTGGAAATGTCAGAACTGGCTTCTTCCGGACCCAGTCTCCTCTCCAAACACTCCTCCCTTAACACCTGGGAGTCTAGTCTATTATAATACCCCAGAGGAGAAAGGGACTCTTGCACCAAAATGGGAAAGCCCCTATCCTTTCATCCTCTGTACCCCCAACGCCGCCAAACTCTCCTTACCAGACAACCGTCTCACTCCCTGGATTCCCATTTCTAGGTTGAAGCCATATCACCAGGAGGCCCCACCTGCTGACCACAGGACCATGCCAGAGGAACTCCAAGAATCACCTCCTGAAGCTCCCCTTTAATCCTGCTTTCCACACCCATCTCACCCATTTAAGTTGCGGCTCACACGGTGTTCCCTGCAGCCCAATTCCTCTTAAAGAAGGCACAATGAGCTCTCCCAACACCCTAGTCTTCTCTAACTGCTTGTTTTTTGTGCTCTGCTTTTTTTCTGTGCTCTGTTGGGACTTGTCTTTACCCTCCTAACCTACCATGTATTTATTCACTCTTCGGGAACGATACTCAGAACATGGCATGCAGAAGGTCCGCGCAGTGGATGCAACTACTTGCTTCATCCACAACTGCACCTCTATTTCCCTAAAATTGTCACCTTCAAGGACCTTCGTCCCTGGTAGCTGGAACTGGCCTTTCATTTGCTTCCTTTTTAATCAAACCAAAGACTATTGTCATTGGTGGCCTGAGATATATAATGGGTGTCCCTATTGGTCATGCAGGTTCCATGATGAACGTGGTAGCTGTTCTTACCACTCACTTGGCTACTCTGAAGGGTTGACTTCTAGTTACCTAAAGTGGCATAAAGGCTCTTCATCCGATAACAATGGATCGTATACTTCAGATATACCTGACCCCAAGGCCAAACGTTGGGGCTATGTTGAGTTTGCTGTCTATGCTCGGACAACCTCAGCAAGACCCACAGGGTGGATGACTGTTGGCCGCACCCTGATTACGCCACCTAAGGCAACCAATCATGTAGTCGAACACATTAAGGAGTCAGAATCAAAACTGGATAAAGGCCATTGCAACAGATGTTTTGTCGTCCTCTGCCTGAGGATCAAAAGAAGTATATTTCCTATATGCTTCCATAATTCTCTCCAGAATCATAGAGGGAGACTAATTAGGACGTTGGATTATCTCTCTTACCATGGCCAAATTAGTCGGCCCTCTGGCGGCCACTCGGAGCCCCGCTATTAGAGCCCTGTGATAAGTGGAAAGATGCTACCAACCTTCAAAGGTGTTGGGATCCCAGTTTGGTCGGTTCATGGGCCCATAAGGATGAAGAGGGAGCATCACAGTGGCTTCTGAGTTTTCTATTTTCCGTAGCTGGCGGGTTTCTTTAGGTGGCCCAGCTTCCACCAGAAAAGGAGGGGCTGCTGCTGCTGCGGAGAAGTCCCTTGGAGGGCTTGGGTCTGGCCCAATTGCCTCTAGTGGCGGAGAGGCTGAGTCAGTGGCGGGAGAATCATCTGGAATGTGTTGTGGGTTGGGGAGCGAGGGCAGAGGATAAGGAGGGGGAGGATTGTCCAGTCTTGTGACTCAGGAAGAATGGGGGGAAGATGGGGAGGGAACGGAAGGTTTGAATAATAGGATCCTGGGGAAGGGGTATATGGCTGTTGATCTGGGTGGCCACGTAGTCCCGGCTGAAAGACAATATCTCTGACTTTTCGGATTAGATTGAAGTAGAAGGATCCTTCTGGGGGCCACCCGACTTTGAGGATGGGCAATTCTGAAGCACAGAGAGTCTGCCAGGTCTGACATTTAACTGAAAAATAATGATTCTGGGCCCTTGAGCGGACATCAGTCCAAAGATCAAGGGTCAGGGACAGAAGCGTGAAAGTGCTTTGTCCCATAATGGGAGTTACTCAAAAAGAGACAGTGAAGACACAAACGCAACACAAACAAAGACAAACAGTAAACGTTTAACATGGGTCCAAGACAAATATTAGAACTCAGTAACTGGCAAAACCTGATGGGTTAGACAATAAAGACAGACAGTAAACTCAACATGAGTTCGGGACAATGAACAAAACTGTGTAGCCAGCAAAACCTGGTGGGCTGGCAAACCGAATCCTGAAGCAAAATATAACCAAGTTGAGGAAACTAATATTCCTTGATTTCCCTCGTCCTCTGGAGTGTCCCCCAGGGACGTGGCCAGTAGCTCTGTGACACGTCTGCCACCCACTGTCAGAGAGAGCTAATGCTCTTCACCGACAGCCACTTTGCCAAGCCCTAACCTGAAACCCGAAACCAGAAAGAGGCGCCTTTCTTACCCCGAGAGGAGTCCCTTGGGGTCTTTCGTCCGCTGCTCCGGATATCTCACCTGGGGCCTCCAGATGAAAAGGTGGGGCGAACATCGGAGGAAAAGACCACCAACAGGCTTTCTCATGCAACACCAAAGGGTTTATTGGGGGTATAGCGTGCTGGAGCTCAGGGCTCACTTCAGAGGAACAAAGAACAAAGAGCCCCGAGAACCACTTGAGCGGAGTTTATATACATTCTTTAGAGAGGGCAGGGACTTTACATACATCATAGCCTCCTTTAGCAAATCATCATATACCGCGGGAAAATCAAATAACAACTCTAAAACATGATTAGCACATTCATTGGCGGGAACAGGTTGGGCAGGGGGTAATTGGTCAGCCGTAAGAAGGGGTATACATTTAAATTGATTGGTGGATGCACTGTGATGTATACGTGGTGAGCTGCATGGTTTCTGGGAAGGGGCTGTTAAGTAACTAGTTCCTCAGGGAAGATTGCAACACACATCTAATGTGCAAATCCGGGAATTGTCTTAACTGCCACAGAAATTTCAGGTGCTGAGTGCAGCTTGGAAACTTTACAAAACCTGGTTCTTTACATTTCAATTTCAATTTCTTTTATTCTTTCAGAACCTTACAGAGGAAGGCGAGAGAGTTCATCGACAATTACTGCTCTTTTGGCCATTTTGGTTTTGGATACACACATGGGATCTTTCTTTAGAACCATCTGGTGCTGATAATCTAAGCCACAGCCTCAAACAGGGCCAAGAGGCTGATTAAAACATATCCATTTCCAAAGCAATTACTACTCTGAAGTCAGTTACAGAACTCAGTCTTCTAGGAGAATCACGCCAGTGTTAAAGCCCAGGTGAACACAGTAATCTCTTCCAAAAGCCACACAAGTTACCACAATTAAAATCAAAACAATCCCACATGGCCCTCATCTACTTCCATATAGTCACTCATCATAATCTCTGGCTGGAGGTTTCCTTAAATGGCACAGCCCAATAGAGTGTCCATAATAAGCTCCCTTCTCCTCATTTACCTAAATTCAGGGTGGCCTGGACACCCTTCCTGTGAACCAGGATTGATCACATAGTTCTACCATTAATACTAATCTAATTCTCCAATTTGAGGCCTACTGACTATCAGGTATAGTATGTGATTTGGAGTCATTATTAAACCCAAGCACCTTTGCAGGGATTGGAAGAACTCATTTGACACAAAAAATCCCAATACTCCCTTGATGGAGGTCAAGAACCAAACACAGGAAGGCAAGAGACTTCACCCACAATGACTGATTTTTTGCCATTTTGGTTTTGGATGCACACATTGGATCTTTCTTTAGATCCATCCAATGCTGATAATCTAAGCCACAGCCTCACACAGGGCCAAGAGGCTGATTCAGACACATCCCTTTCCAAAGTAATTAAGCAAAGAGCCACTGGTGATGCCCATTCCTTTCCATTTTAAAACTGTTTTCTTCAGGCTTCACAAAGGGTGGCCTGAGGCAAAGAACTTCCTGACATTCAGGGCAACAGAACAATAGGTAAGCAAAAGGCCCAAAGCAGGGTTTCTCTACTGAGACTTTCCTGGTCACACTGATATCTGAGTTTTCTGAGATGCTTGCCATTCCCTTCAGCTATGGATTACATGGCCACTTCACAGAGTTTGGAGGTGGTACATATTTTGGACACAAAACCATGAGCCTATTGTGGAGAGTGGCCAGAATTCAGGAAGAAAACAGGAACTTAGGAAGACAGTACATGTTGTCCATCGATAAGGCAACCTGCAGTCCATTCCTAAAATGGGTAAGATGAATGCTGGGAAGCTTTCTACTAGACAGGACACATCCATTGATGCATTCTCTTTTCTAATGTCTACAACCACGGACACAGTGGGATACACAGACATAGAAACACTCGCCTTGTCAAAAGACTTTCTAGAAACATTCCACTCCAAACCAAGCAAGCCGCCATTCCTACCTATTCTCAGAACATAAGACAAAACCACAAACTCATACCCACACTGGAAAAGGCACCTCCTTCCCCAAAGTAAGTCTGTGACTATCCAGAGTGTTCTCTGACTGGTGGGCCATACTATGTTCCCCAGAAATGGCCTGTCCTGTCTCAGATCTGGTCTCCATGGCCAACTCTGTGAAATATCAGGGGCCCGCGGTGAGCCACTTCTTGCTTTCTCTGGAAAGGCCAGTCTTCAAAATTTCCTGGCATTTGGCCATCCTCATATCAGTAGGTACCAAAAAAGACTTACTCTGTCCTTGGTAAATCCAAACAAGTGATCCCACTGTACTGGGACTGGGACTGGTTCTGGATGCCTGGCTTCCTGGATCCCAAGTTCAGAGAGTTCCATCACCAAGGAAGTGAGGTGAGTTCACTTCCTTCAGAAACTGAATGACGTCACTGCCTTAGCAACCACTTTTTCCGAACAGTTGCTTCCATACTTCCTCTGACACTTTCACAAGTTAGATTGGTATCTCAACCATAGGAACCCGGGAACAGCTCTCCACAAAGGCCTTTGTTGGTCCATCTTTTCTACATTAAGGAGAGAGGGTGAAGGAGACACAACCCTTCATCCTTACCAGGTTGTTTTCCATGGAAGATGACTTTTGCTCTCTCACGTTCTTCATAGTTGCCTACATGTGCTCCAGGGATCATTTCTGCATGGACCTTTGAGGTTTTCAGCAGGTGGAAGATCCACTACATTCCTGTATTGTAAGACCAACTCTGTCCCTGCTGTTCTGTAATGTTAGATTGAGGGAACAGTGTATGGTTAGGGTTAATAACATGTGTGATTTGGGTTAGGAATAATTCTGCTGGATGAATAATGGTATTGGGAACCTGCGATATGTATGAGAATATATAGGTGAAATATATGTATGAAAACAGAAATCTAGGTAAGATTTGAAGCCCAAAAGAGCATTTTGCCCTTGATTGGAATACTTAGATTTGAATTAGGTTCTGCACAGATTGGTCAGATTAATCAATATACAATGGCATAGGACCTTGTACCTTGGATGATTGAATGTCGAAGAGAACATCCAGTCAAAAAGGGATAGTCAGAAGTGAAAGGTTAATAAAACAGGTATTTGTCACTTCCTGGGAAGAATGTTGTGTTTATTCCGAGCATAATGGAGTTGTAAAAAAAAATATGATTAAATTAAAAAGACACCTTGAAGAGTGTCAATGAGAGAGTGAGAGGACCAAAAAAAGTGGTTTGAGTCTTGGTTCACATAGTCCCCCTGTTTGACTACTTTTTTATCAACCCTGGCCTGTCCGATAATAATCTCCATATTATTGCTAACTATAAAACCCTGTTTGCTCAACCGTGTAATTTCTTTTCTCTAAGCTCAAATTGGACAAGTTAAACTCATGGTAATACCCCACTAGCAGACATAGAATGTGACACCCCACAATGATCACTTTTATGATTAAAAGTAGCTAGAAGAAGAAGTGGGGAATGAAAGATTAATAAAATAGGTACTTGTCACTTTTTTTCTGTATGCTTAACAAAACACTGTTGAAATCTTGAGAACTGTTTGCTAATCTTGTTCCCAGAATGTCCTGTCCCCAAATGCCAAACTGCAGAATGTACTCCCTCACCCGGTTGAATGCAAACCGCCCACTCTCCCTCACCCATCAATAAACTTCACTCCCTGCCCTCCCCAAAGAAAGTATATAAGCTCTGCTTAAGCTCTTCTCAGGGCTCTCTGCTCTATTCAAGTGAGCTCCGATCCCCTGCATGCTGACCCCCTATAAACCCTTTGCTGTTGCATGAGATAGTCTTTTGGTGGTCTCTTCCTCCGAAGCTCGCCCAGTGTTTACTTTGATGATTGGGTGTAGAAAAGAACATTCAATCAAAAAGGGATAGTCGGTAGGATTAGGAAGATAGTTGTTAGGTTTAGGAAGAAGAATGAGTATAGGTTTTGGAAAAAAAATATTCTTTATCAATAGGGTTTTGTTTAGAGTGTGAATGTAAATGTTAGCCCACGTGGAGAGTCAGTCACAATAGTGAACCGGAGAAAATATGTAGGAAAACAGATATCAATAGAGATATTACGAAATAAGGCAAAATATAAAGTGGGTGATAGGATTAGACATTTTCAACAGGGTTGAATTTGAATATATGATCTTAGGAAGAAACCAATATGTAGTCACTAATTGGATTGATATTTGAGAGCATTAGGCAACCTGGACATGGCTGTGTTTAGTAATCCATGTTAATTTTCAATTTAGGCTTTGGTACAATAATAAGTGTGAACCTTGCATTTTGTCTGCAGAATATTACTGTGATAAAATGTATATGTAGATCAGGTGACATGAGTAATTTTTCCATCATTTCTGGGAGCAATATTTTGAAGATTAATAAGTTAGTATTGGGGGTACAAAGAGGTGTACCTTGTGTCTATGAATATAGAGCTAATGCATGAATAGACCATACTGTTAATAAATAATATAACTGGTCCACTTTAAATAATGCATTGGATTCATATCTTAAAATATATAAGAAATCTTATATTGATATACATACATTCATTCCAACTAGTTATACATCTAATAGTAAAATTAAGGTTATGGTTTATCATGAAAGGTGTGTGAGTTTTTCTTCAAAAGTGATTATGGAAATCAAAAATAATATGTTTCGAAAGAAGTCTCATGAAAAGACCAGTCAAGAACCATGAAAAAATACATGTGTTCTGAAGCAGGAAGTGATTGAAAGTGAAACAAATGCCTCTAAATTAGCGAACTTGTGGATGAAATATATATCCTATTATGTGCATAAACTGAAGAAATAGTAATGTACCAGTTTTGAATAAAAATGAACGTCAAAATACACATCATGTCCCATAGGAATCAATTTGATTGATGTTAACCTGGGTCAGATACTGTATTAATTTTAGGATTTGTAGGCACCATTCACTGAAGATAGTTTTCAGTACTTGAAACAAATACATATTTCAGGTGGATGAATATTTCTGAATATAATCTTGTGAAAAGTTGATTATAAATTCACATATATGAATATGAATGAATTTAGGAAATGTATAAAAAGACACATGTATTTCATATTTTGAAAAATCTGGAAAGTTTGTATATATATATATATATATATATATATATACACACACACACACACACACACACACACATACACACACACATGCACACAGCCATTAAAAAGTAGCAATATATATGCCAATTGAAATTCACCATGAAATATATAACATCCACAGATTCAAAAATATTCATTTTACTGAACATGGATTTATGTATAATGTTGTTAAACTAGGAAGCTCACACAGAGTTCGAATTTTAACTTCCAACAGCATTTAGGAGAAGTGATCTCTTCTCACAATGTGTATCTGCCAAGTCAACCACCTCACAAGAATATACGTGTTGTACCTTGTAGGATTCTATATGTGCATATAAAAATACATGTGCAAATAGGCTACAGAGAAAGGGAGACAGGAATTCACATATTTGTTAACTTTAAAAACACATGGAGAACAATTTCTACAAAAGTTGACTAGATTTATAACTCCTACACTACATAATGCAAAAGGCAAATTCAACTATACACCATGCCTCCTCTGAACTGCTTGTATTTCTATTCTGTTTGGATTATTATTCTCCATCATATTAGGATAAGTAGTCAGAGTCTAGTAGGCTAAGGGTTAGTGTCAGGGATTCAGTATTTCCAATGGAAAATTGGAAAAGGTATCCAATGTGTATGTAATTATGTGCTTTGAAAAATCTTCCCACTCTTATCCAGAACAATGCCTTGACATTACCTTTGCCCCAAGTAAGACACAATTACAGGAGAAGAGTTCGAAAATCTGTGCATATATATATGGAATGCAATATGCTCAGTTGTTCACAAACTTGGAGGTGGTAGAGGAGTTTACAAAAGTAATGGACAGGGTAAACCCTCCACAAAAATGGAGCTTTGCTGGCCTAAAGACTTCTTGAGAAACTGCCTCTGAGGTTGGGCACTTGAAATATATGTTGTTGTCAGGAGCTTAATCTTCATTTGTGGTGAGACAATTAAAGCTGGATCTGCATCTATGTGACCTGAAGGATCTTGTTTCTTATTTTCCAATGAACATGAGACAGCAGTGCTGAATTCTCTCTTTGTAGGTAAACTGTGGCCACTGGGGGCTATGTGTCTCCCTGTGAGGACTGTGAAACCATTTGATCATCCTCCAATTTTCGTGGTGTTTCTTGCTGCTGTACTGGGAGTTTGGTATTTGCTTCATGAAATACAAAGATTTCAACTGGGACAAAGTGCTAGAGGGAGTTCTGTCACGTGTGGTGTGTCAGGGTCTGCAAGAGAATGCACCAACCAGGCCTTTATCCCACATAGCTTGGCCCCTTGACCATAGCAACCTGATTCTGAACATTGCCCTGAAAACTCTCCATATAACAGGATGCATTTACATATAAGGGTCTGCTGGCTACACTATGTCAGTCACAAGCTATTTGGAAGCCAATGGAAGGTCCACATGACTCCACCACAGATGTTTTATCACACACCTGCACACCACTACTCTAGGCCCACTACTCAGGAGGCTCCAACTTACTGGCATCACTGTTCTTCAACATTTTCATGAAACCCAGTCAATCAACGCACTGTATTGTATACTCATGATCAGCAACAGGACATGCAAAGTTTCTCCAGTGCCACCTGGTCATGGGAATTTCAAAAATTTGATGGTATTCATCTAGCCATTTTTCAAGGATGAAGTTGGAGGCACTGTGGGTTTCAATTCATTCAGGAACCACTAAATGGTGAGGAAGTTCATTTCAATGAAATCTCTGGACAACACTCACAGGAAAGGCTTCCCAAAGAGTGGCCAAAAGGTCACATGAAGCCAGGCCCATTGAACTGTACAATGTGAGGTCCATGTGTGTTTTGACTCTCAACTATGGCTTCCATGTTTTTCATAATAAAATCATGTGATATCCTGGCTGAGATTCACAGTGCTCTGTGGAAAACCAACCTGGGACTAGATTTCAGATTCCAAGGGTGAATCTCATGCGTGGCCTCCTAAAATCCCAACTCAATTCATGGCAATACTACTCTGAGGTCAGTTCCAGAACTCAGTCTATAAGGGGAATCACCCAAGAGTGAAGCCCTGGTGGACCCAGTCATCTCTTCCAACTGCCACAAAAATGACCAAAATTATAACCAAAACACTCCCACATGGCCCTCATTTTCTTCCATATAGATATTCATCATAACTTCTGGCTAGAGGTTTCCATAAGTGGCGCAGCTCAAGACAGTGTCCAATATAAGCTTCCTTGCCCCTCATTTGCCTAAAGTAAGTGTGGCCTGCACACTCTTCCAGTCAACCAGGAGTGATCAAATAGGCCTGCCATTAATACTGCTCTGCTTCTACTATTTGAGGCCTACTGACTGTCAGGTATAGATTCTTATGTGGTTTGTAGTCATGAGACAACACTAGCACATCTGCAGGGCTTTGAAAAACTCATTTTACTCAAGGGTCAATAATCACACTTGATGGAGGTCAGGAACCTAACAGAGGAATGTGAGAGACTTCATCCACAATGACTGATCTTTTTGAATTTTGGTTATCGATGCACACAAGGGATATTTCTTTAGATCCATCAGGTGCTGACAATCTAAGCCCCAGCTTCACCGAGCGCCAAGAGGCTGATTCAGACACATCCATTTCCAAAGCAATTAAGCGAAGAGCCACAGGTGATGCCCACTCATTTCCATTTGAATACTGTTTTCTTCAGGCTTCACAAAGGGGTGGCCTGAGCCAAAGACTTTCCTTACATTCAGGGCAACAGAAAAATAGGTAAGCAAATGGCCCAAAGCAGGGTTTCTCCACTGAGACTTTCCTGGTATCTGAGTTTCCTGATATCTGAGTTTTCTGACATGCTCCACTTCCCTTCAGCTATCCAGTACATGGCCATGTGACAGAGCTTGGAGGTGCTACATAGCTTGGACACAAAACTTTGAGCCTATTCTGGAGAGTGTCCGGAATTCAGGAAGAAAACAGGAACTTAGAAAGATAGTAGGTTTTGCCCATTGATAAGGCTAGTCGCAGTCCATTCATAAATTGGCAGTATGAATGCTGGGAAGCTTTCTACTAGACAGAACACATCCATGATGCATTCTTTTTCTAATACTAAGACCACGGAGAGAGTGGGATACACAGTAATAGAAACACTCACCTTGTCAGAGGACATACTAGATACAGTCCTCTCCAAACCAAACAAATCGCCTTTCCTACATATTCTCAGAACATGAGACAAAACCACAAACTCACACCCACACTCAAAAAGACACCACCTTTCCCAAAGTAGGTCTGTGACTATCCGGAGTGTCCTATGATGGGTGGGACATACTATATTTCCACGAAATGCACTGTGCTGTCTCAGTTCTGGTCTCCTTGGCCAACTCTGTGAAGTTGTCAAAAGTCACTGGTGAGCCACTACCTTCTTTCTCAGGAAAGGCCCCTCTTCTTAGCTTTCCTAGCATTTGGCCATCCTCACATAACTAGGTACCAAGAAAGACTGACTCTGTCCTTGGTTTACCCAAACAAGTGAGACCACTGGAACTGGGACTGGAACTGGCTGTGGTTGCCTGGCTTCCTGAATCCCAAGTTTAGAGAGTTCCATCACCAAGGAAGTTATGTGAGGTAACTTCCTTCAGGAAGTGAATGAAGTCACTGCCTTGGCAACTACTTTGTCCTAACAGTTGCTTCCAAGGGTCCCATGAGATGGAGGGCGCACCTACTTGCTGTGACGTTTTCACAAGTTAGAATGGTATATCAACCATAGGCACCTGGGCACAGCTCTCCACACAGGCTTGGTTTGGTCCATCTTCTCTAGATTAAGATGAAAGAGGCTGATACAGACACATCCCTTCACCCTGACCAGGTTGTTTGCGATGGAAGTTGACTTTTCCTCGCTCAGGTCCTTCATTGCTGCCTACATCTTCTCCATGGATCATTTCTGTATTGACCTTTGAGGTTCTCAGCAGGTGGAAGATCCCCTAGACTCCTGATTGTAAGACCAACTCTGTCCCTGTTTTTCTGTAAAGTTAGAGTGAGGGAACAGTGTATGGTTAGGGTAATAACAGGTTCGATTTGGGTTAGGAATCATTCTGCATGATGAATAATGGCATTGGGAACCTGTGATATTTACAAGAATATACAGGTGAAATATAAGTATGAATACAGAAGTCTAGGTAAGATTTGAAGCCCAGAAGAGCATTGGGTCCTTGATTGGGATACTTAGCTTTGAAATACCTTCTGCACAGATGTCTCAGATAAATCGATAAACAATGGCATAGGACCTTGTAAATTGGATGATTGAATGTAGAAGAAAACATCCACTTAAAAAGGGTAGTCGGTAGGATTGGAAAGATAGTCAGTAGGTTTAGGAAGAAGAGTGAGTATAGGATTTGGTCCAAAAGTTCTTTAGCAATAGGGTTTCTCGTAGAGAATGAATGTAAATGTCAGAACATGTGATGAGTCAGTCACAATGATTAACTGGGGAAAATATATAGGGAAGCAGATATCAATAGAGACATGAAGAAATCAGGCAAAGTATAAATTGATTGATAGGATTAGACATTTTCAACATGGTAGATGTTGAATATACAATCTTAGAAAAAAACAAATGTTTAGCACCAATAGGATTAACATTTGAGAGCATTAGGCAATCTGGACTTGGATGTTTTTAGTAATCCATGCTCACTTTCCATTTAGGTTTTGGTACAATCATAAGTGTGAACTTTGCATTTTGTGTCCAGAATATTACTGTGATAAAGTGTATATGTAGATCAGGTGACATGAGTATTTCTTACACCAATTCTGTGGTCAATATTTTGAAGATGTATAAATTAGTATTGGGTGTACAAATAGGTCTACCCTGTGTCTACAAATATAGATAAAATGAATGAATTGACCATACTGTGAATAAATAATATAACTGGTTCCAACATTAAATTATGGATTGAATTGATATCTGAAAATATACAGGAAATCTTATATTGATATACATACATTCATTACAACCATTTATAGATCTAATGGTAATATTAAGGTTATGGTTTGTCATGAAGAGTGTGTGAGGTTTGCTTCAAAAGCGATTATTGAAATCTAAAATGAAAAGTAGTCTCATGAAAAGACCAGTCAAAAAACATGGAGGAATACATGTGTACTGAAGCAGGAAGTGATAGAAAGTGAAACAAATGCCTATAAATTTGAAAACTTGTGAATGAAATATATATCCTATGATGTGCATAAACTGAAGAAATAGTCATGTAACATTGTTGAATAAAAATGAATGTCATAATACACATCATGTACCATAGTTATCTACTTGCATTGATGTTAAAGTGGGTCAGATACTGTAGAAAAATTAGGACTTCTATGCACCATTCACTGAATTTAGATTTCATTACTAGGAAACAATATGTATTTGAGGTGGATGAATATTTCTGAGAATAATTTTGTGAACATTTGATTATAAATCCACATACATGAATATGAATGCATTTAGGGATTGTATAATAAGACACATATATTTTATATTCTGAAAAATCTGGAGAGTGTGTATATATATATATATACATATATATATATATATATGTATATACACACACACACACACACACACACACACAGACATTAAAAGGTAGCGATATATATGCCAATCGAAATTTATTATGAAATATATATCTTTCACAGATCCAAAAATATTCATTTTACTGAACATGGATTTATGTATTATCTTGTTCAACTAGGAAGCTCACCCGTAGTTTTAATTTTCAGTTCCAACAACGTTCAGGAGGAGTGATCTCTTTTGACAATTTGTATCTGCCAAGTCAGCCACCTCACAAAAGTGTACATGTGATACCAGGTAGGATTCTATATGTGCATACAAAAATACATGTGCTGAATAGGATACAGATAAAGGGCGACAGGAATTCACGGATTTGTTATCTTTAAAACACATGGAGAACTACTTCAATTTATGTGCTGAATAGGATACAGATAAAGGGCGACAGGAATTCACGGATTTGTTATCTTTGAAACACATGGAGAACTACTTCAATTTAATATTGACTTGATTTATAACACCTACCCTTTATCATACAAAAGGTAAGTCCAGCTGTACACCATGCCTCCTCTGAACTGCTTGTATTTCTATTCTGTTTTGGTTATTTTGCTCCATCAATTTAGGATTGACACAGTCTGGCTGGGCACAATTCAGGAGCCACTTGTCAAAAGCTAACTTTATTTTTAGAACCACACACGCCAAAATATAGCTCCTCGGGAAAAACACTCAGAGCACAACTGCCACCACCGGCTTCCCACAAGCTCTCAACCTCCCCTCTCCTCCTGCTCTTGAGGTCGATTGGCTGGGTTGTTTGAGCAGAGCCAAAAAAGTCCCCCAAAAAGCAGCTCCATAATTTGAAAGGGTGGGGACACAGCCCTTTGGGCATCACCGCAGAGGAGCCAATCAGCTAGATGTTGCTGGGGCCGCTGTGAGCCAACCATCAGCTGGCAGTCTGAAAGTTTGCTTTGGCCCCTTGGGCTGTGGCTCTCAACATCTAACCCTCTCTGTTTAAACAACAAGCATGTGGCTTAGGGACCATGCCTGCCTAAGGTTGTCCAATAGTACATATGGTTCTTACCCATTATCAAATGACCTGACCTCAAGGTGTCAGCCTCCTGTCTTAGATTGGTACCATTGTAATTGGATATTACCCGTCACTGACTACAGGTCCAGTATACATCCACACCTGTGGAGAGGTCTTTGTACCAGCGGGCGGGTGAGGCTCTTTGCCTCATCTCTGTTGGCCCCCTAATTTTAGCTGAACAACCATGACAAGCATAAGGGAGGAAGATACACCAAGGCAATTGATGGCTCTTTTTGAAAAAATTGTACCACCAATGACATCATCAGAGAAATACCCCAACACTACCACACGTCACTGCAGCAACAGATAGTTCACAATGCAGGCAGGTGAATTCACAATGCATACAAGTGATACATAGTCCAGGCAAGTTCTGCAAGCAGTTCAGTGATGGCTATTGCAGAAGCTGTAGATTGGTTTTATCTTTGACTTCACATGCACTGGGATGAAGATAGAAATTCTGGCAACAATGCCTAAAGAAAGAATTATGTAACATTCCAAAAGGCACTAAAAGAAAACAATTTTCTTAACAATTTACATTGTCTAGAAGAGAATTATTAAATATAATGAAAAGAAAAGGTGGATCCAACATGGCGGCGGGCAGAGAGGCTGCGCTTTTAATGCACTCCCAGTGATGGGGTCATAAAGTCGCAAGGATAACTCTTGGATTCTACCAACGGAGATTCTCCTAGCAAAATTCCACTGAAGGGAGACTGCCCGGGAGCTACAAGAATTTTTTTGAAGCGTCTGTGTGACCCGGACGAGTGGGACCCTGCCACTAGACGCGGAGTTCGAGATTCACCAGCCACAGTCTGCGCACCGCGGGCACAGCTGCAGATCCGTCCACCGGCCCGCAGCCAAAGTGACTGGGTCCTGCTAGACGCCGAGACACAGCTTGGCAGGAAGAAGTCTTTAGCCAAGCCTCCACGCGCCAGGAGCTGAGGTGAACCGGGCCGGACCAGTCCCACCCCTCCCCTCGGTCAATCCGGCAAGAAGCCTGGGGCCCACCATAGCAGAGAGGTGACATCATCGGAGTTCGGCCAGCGAAATTCCTTCCCAGCAAAATCCACTTTAGCAGGTGTGTGACTCCCCATACTGATACAAGCAGCCAGGAAACTTCATTGACTTCTCAGGGGTCGTGTCCGTAGGGAAGCAGAGGGGAGCCCAGAACCCAAGGCCCCCATATCACTAGTGGTGACCCCTAAGGTCTTATCCGCCAGTTTACCACAGCACTGAGGCTTAAAAGGGGCACTCGGTGGGGCTGCAAGTGTAACTAGATCTCTGGAGAATCACTTCTGGGGAACAGGACCTGGCTGGCAGGCTGACAGGAGGAAGGGGGTTAAGAGCTGGAGAAGTGAAATGGCTCTGGTCTGACAAGTCTGAGAGACCCCCAGAAGACGCCCTACAGGGATAGCTATCGGCAGGTAGAGAGCAGACACTCTGCTTGGAAGGCACAGCTCCGCCTACTGGAAGAGAAGAAGGTGGATCTCTAAGACTTTAATTTTTTTGTTGTTGTTGTTGCTGTTGTTGATATTTTTTTCTCTCCTTCTTCTCTCCCTGTTCCTTTCCCCCCTTTTCTTTCTCTCTTTCTATCCCATTTCAAGTTTTATTGTTCTTTTCATTCCCCTCTAATCTATCTCTCCCTCTCTCCTTTTTTTCTTTTTAAGAGCACCTTCATTCTCCTACCCCCCAACTCTCATTCCAAGCATTACATCTTCCATTGTGTGTAATTGTCTAAATGCAAATAGGTGAATGTCTCGAGGCTGTCTATAAGACTCCTAAATACCTAGCTACTACCAACACCCTGATCCAATTGCCTGGTAGTATCCACCTTCAGTGGAGCAATCTTCTAAAGTAGCCGAGACATACTAACCATTGTACCACCAGAGCACCCAACCTAAACATATAGTCCTAAGAACAAACAGCAAATCATTATATGCATACAGAACCTAGAAGCCTTATATGAATTGAATGAATCAGCTTTAAAGTACAACAAAGCCCAAAATTTTTAGGCATAATCTTCCACCACAAAAGAGAGACAACAGAGATATACAAAGCCAAAACAAATGTATAGGAGAAAGCAGTTACAAAGCAGTCAAACAGAGCTGGAAAGCAACGTGAACAATATGAAAAAACAAGGGAAAAAGGGGTTACAAACAATGCAGGACAATCTAAATATACAGGAGGACCTAGAAGAATCAGAAATATGGACAGGGAAAGAAATCAAGGCATTCCTAATTCAGATGGAACGGAATATTAGAGAAGACATGAGACAGCAAATCCAGCATTGAAAGTATATTTTGAAGAGGAACTAACCACACAAATTAAATCCGCAAAGAATGAGCTTTATCAGGAGATAGAGGTGTTAAAAAATAATCAAGTTGTAATCAGAGAAATGCAAGAAACCGTAAATCAGATTAAAAGCGCTAATGAGAATATTACAAACAGACTAGATCAAGTAGAAGTCAGAACATCAGATAAAGAAGACAAAGTATATCAACTTGAAAAGAATATAGTCAACACAGAAAAGATGTGAAATCAAACATATAACACAAAACACAAGTGCACACATAATATAATACATACAACACATGACATAATATTAAAGGCCTTATGACTTTTTACAGGTGAAATCTCCATTGCAATGTCTAAAAACTCTATTGTCCAAAAATAGAACTGATCAGCAAAACATTAACCTAGTTCTGTATGAGCTAAAAAAAAAAACAAAATAGAACTTCATGATATGAGAAAGGGGAATAATAAAATAGATTTGAGAAAAACATTCTGGTTCTGTCACAGATGTAAGAACGGCCAAACTGGAGTTCTGCATATCAGCTCTTATTGATTTGAGCCAAATCATCTTATTTTTGGTCTGTAGAAATCTCTTTAGTTAATCTCTCTGGAATCCAAATTGGCTACTGTTCTCCCTGTGGAAACACAAAAACAGACCCCGGACTCCAGACAATTACTTGGTCAGGACCTTTCCATTGTCCTGTTAGAATATCCTTCCAAAGTACCTTGGGCTTATGTACATTTTTTGGACATATATGCCTTTCTGCAGCACTAAGCCCTGATGAACCCAAATTAAAAAAGTTTAGAGTAAAAGGGTTATTTTAAGATTACCTTTGGGGAATATATACCCCTTCCCAATTTGTTCTTTTTGCTTTAATATGTATGTTTTAATAGTTTCATGTGCTCTTTCAACTATGCCTTCTCCCTGTGGATTGTATGGGATTCCTGTTGCCAAATGATGAGCAAAATTGTTTAAAAGAAGTAGAAGTATAAGCAGGGGCATTATCTGTTTTTAACTCGTTTGGAACGCCCACAGTGGCAAAATTTTGTAAGCAATGAGCTATAACATCTTTAGCTTTTTTCTCCAGCAAGAAGGGAGCCCATCAAAAATCCAGAAGAAGTATCAACTGTAACATGCAAATATTTTAATTTTCCAAATTCTGGCAAGTTTGTGACGTTCATCTGCCAAATATGGATAGGTATCAATCCTCTAGGATTGACTCCAAGATTAACTTGTGGTAAAAAGGTCACACAATTTTGACATTGTTTTATTATTTGTCGAGCTTGTTCCTTAGTTACTTTGAAACGCTTTTGTAAAGTATTAGCATTGACATGGAACTTTTTATGAAAATTTGTAGCTTCTTCTAGTGTAGAGAAAATATGTATGAATGTCATGTGTTGTTTTATCTGCTAAATAATTGCCCAAACTAAGGGCTCCAGGCAATCCTGTATGTGTCCTGAAATATCCTATAAAAAAGGGATCTTTCCTGTCCCAGATTAGACTTTGTATAGTCCAAAGCAAAGAGAAAATAGTAGAGGAAGGGGAAATCCTTCTACCATCTTCAAGTGATACTATAGCACTAACTATATACTGATTATCAGAAAATAAATTAATTACAGATGCTTTAAGCATCACAAAAGCTTGTAATACTGCATTAAGCTCTACATTTTGAGCTAATTGTTTGGGTACTAAAAATGTAAAAGTTTGATCAGGTGTAAATATTACTGCTGTACCATTATTTGACCAATCACTGAATATATTTGTAGCATTTATAATAGGTGTTTTTCTTGTCATTTTTGGAAAAATTACATGATGTGATGACCAAAAAGACAATAAAGGATTAGATGGTAAGTGGTTATCAAATGAAACATTAGATTTGCACCTGATTATTGCCCAAGTATTTAACTAATTATCTAAATCATCAATTTGATTCATAGTATATGGAGTAATAATTTTATCTTCTTGGGTTGTATTATAGTTATAGTAGAAATATTCAAGTAAAAGAGAAGGTCTCTCGAGCTAGTCAGACAGAGATAAAAATTCAATTAAAAGAGAAGGTCTCTCTAGCTAGTTAGACAGAGGAAAAAATCAAGTGATTGATCCTGATAATGTGTCTGAATCAGCCTCTTGGACCTGTGTGAGGTTGTGGCTTAGATTCTCATCACCTGATGGATCATTCCGTGTGTGAATCCATACCCAAAATGGCCAAAAGAGCAGTCCCTGTGGATGAAGTCTCTTGCCTTCCTTTGTAAGTCTACTGAACTCCATCAAGTGAGAATACGCATCCTTTGTGTCAAATGAGTTCTTCAAAGCCCTGGAGAGTCTAGCACATAGGTTCTTGGGTTTTCTCATGACTCCAATTCACATAAAAATATCTATACCTGACAGTCAGTAGGCCTCAAATTGGAGAAGCAGAGGTGTATTAAGGGCAGGCCTATTTGATCACACCTGGTTCACAGGAAGGGTGTCCAGGCCACCATGACTTTAGGCAATGAAGGGCAAGAAAGCTTATTTTGGACACTGTCTTGGACTTCGCCACTCATGGAAACCTCCAGACAGAGCGTAGTATGAGAGTGTATATATGGAAGAAAATGAGGACCATGTGGGAGTGTTTGGTTTTAATTGTGGTCATTTGTGTGGTAGTTGGAAGATATGACTGGGTATACCTGGGCTGAACTCTGGTGTGATTCCCCTTAGAGACTGAGTTCTAGAGCTGACTTAGAGAAGTGTTATCATGAAATATGTTGGGATTTTAGTTGGTCACGCATGAGAGTCGCCCTTGGAAACCGAGATCTAGGCCCAGGTTTGCTTTCCACAGAGCACTTGGAATCTAATCCAGGATATCACATGGTTTTATTCTGAAAGACATGGCAGCCATAGTTGAGAGTCAAAACACACATGTACTTCACATTGTAGACAGCAATAGGTCTGGCTTCCTGTGAAATTTTGGCCACTCTTTGGAAGCCTTGCCTGTGAGATTTCTCCAGAGCTTTCATTGAAATGAGCTTCCTCACCATTTAATTGTTCCTGAATGAAGTTAAACACACAGTGCCTCCAACATCATTCTTGTAAAATGGCTAGATAAATACCATGAAATTTTTGAAATTCCCATGACCATGAAAATGGTGTAGAACAGAGATGCCAGTAAGTTGGAGCCTGATGTGAAATGGGCCTAGAAAAGTCGTGTGCAGTGGTGTGATAAAATATCTGTGGTGGGGCAATGTGGATCTGCCATTGGCTTCCAAATGGCTTGTGACTGACATGGTGCACCCAGCAGACCCTTCTATGTAAAGGCATCTTGTTATGTGGAGAGTTTTCAGGGCAATGTTCAGAATCAGATTGCTATGGTTAAGGATGCAAGCTATGTGGGATTGAAGCCTGGTTGGTTCATTATCCTGCAGAACCTGACACACCACACGTGACAGAACTCCCTTTAGCACTGTGTCCCAGTTTAACTCCTTGTATTTTGTGAAGCAAATACCAAACTCACATTGCAGCATCAAGAAACACATCGACAAGTGGAGGATGGCCAGATGGCTTTACAGTCCACACGGAAAGAGTTTGCCCGCAGTGGCCACAGTTTACCTACAAAGAGAGAATTCAGCACTGCTGCCTCATGTTCATTAGAAAATAAGAAACCACGTCCTCCAGGTCACTTAGATACATACCTAGCTTTGATGGCCTCTGTACAAAAAAAGCTAAAACTCCTGACAACAACAAATATTTCAAGTGCCCAAACTCAGAGGCAGTTTCACCAGAAGTCTTTAGTCCAGAAGAGCTCCATTTTTGTGGAGTATTTACCTGTCCCTTACTTTTGGAAACTCCTCTACCACCTTCAAGGTTGTGAACTCTTGAGCATATTACATTCCAGATATGTATTCACAGATTTTCTAACTCATCCACTCTAATTGTATTTTACTTGGAGTGAAGGTAAAGTCAAGGCATTGTTCTGGATTAGAGTGGGAAGATTTTTGTGAAGCACATATTTACATACACATTGGATTCATTTTCCTATTTTCAATTCAAAATGCTGAATGCCTGACATTAACGCATACCCTACTAGACTCTGACTACTAATTCTAATATGATGGAGAAAAATAACCCAAACCGAATAGAAATACAAGCAGTTTAGAAGAGACATAGTGTATTGCTGGACTTGCCTTTTGCATTATACAGGGTAGGACTTATAAATCTAGTCAATATTTTGTTGAAATAGTTCTCCATGTGTTTTTAAAGTTAACAAATAGATGAATTCCTCTCTGCCTTTCTCTGTAGCCAATTCAGCACATGTTATTTCATATGCACATATTGAATCATACCTGTTATCACATGTACATTCTTGTGAGGTGGCTGACTTTGCAGATACAAATTGGGAGAAGAGATCACTCCACCTAAACACAGTTGGAACTGAAAATTCAACCTATGGGTGAGCTTCGTAGATGAACAACATGATAAATAAAATCATGTTCAGTATAATGAATATTTTTGGATCAGTGGATGATATACATTTCATGATGAATTTCGATTTCCATATATATTGCTTCTTTTTAATGTGTGTGTGTGTGTGTGTGTGTGTGTGTGTGTGTGTACACTCTCCAAGTTTTTCAAAATATGAAATATATGGGTCTCAATGTACACTCCCTAAATTTATTCGTATTCATGTATGTGGATTTATAATCAAATATTCAAAAGATTATTCTCAGAAATATTCATCCACCTGAAATACATATTTGTTTCCTAGAAATAAAAACTAACTTCTGTGAATGGTGCATACGAATCCTAATATTTCTACAGTAACTGACCCAGTTTAACACCAATGCAAGTAGATAATTATGGAACGTGATGTGTATTTTGATGTTCATTTTTAGTCAACACTTGTACATTACTATTTCTTCAGTTTATGCACATCATAAGATATATATTTCATACACAAGTTAGCAAATTTATTGGCATTTGTTTCACTTTCAATAACTTCATTCTTCAGAACACATGTATTCCTCCATGTTTTTTAACAAGACTTCTTGCTAAACACATTATTTTCGATTTCCATAATCACTTTTGAAGCATAACTCACACACTTTTCATGATGAAATATCACCTTAATATTACCATTAGAAGTATAACTGGTTGGAATGAATGATTTTATATCAACATTAGATTTTCTGTATATTTTCAGATATCAACTCAATCCATTATTTAAAGCGGACCAATTATATTATTTATTCACAGTATGGTCTATTCTTGCATTATCTCTATATTCTTAAACAGATACTACACCACTTTCTACCCCCGATACTCATTTATACGTCTTCAAAATATTGTTCCCAGAAATGGTGGAAGAAATACTCATGTCACCTGATCTACATATACATTTTATCACAGTAATATTCTGGAAAATAAAGCAAAGGTCACACTTATGATTGTACCAAAGCCTAAATTTAAAGTGAGCATGGATTTCTAAAAACATCCATGTCCAGGTTGCCTAATTCTCTCAAATGTCAATCCAATTGTTGACTACATATTTGTTTCTTTCTAAGATTATATATTCAAACTCAACCCTGTTGAAAATGTCTAATCCTATCACTCACTTTACTTTGCCTGATATCCTAATGTCTCTATTGATATCGGCTTTCCTTCATAAATTCCCAGTTCATCATTTTGACTGTTCATTTGTGCTGACATTTACATTCACTCTCTACCTGAAACCCAATTGCTAAATAACTTTTGGTCCAAATCCTATACTCACTCTTCTTTCTGAATCTACCAACTATCTCCCAAATCCTACTGACTATCCTTTTTTGAATGGATGTTCTCTTCGACATTCAATCATTCAAGGTACAAGGTCCAATGCCATTGTGTATTGATTTATCTGAGACATCTGTGCAGGACATAATTCAAAGCTAAGTCTCCCAATCAAGGGCCCAATCCGTTTCTGGGCTTCAAATATTACTTAGATTTCTGTTTTCATACATATATTTCACCTCTATATTTTTATAAATATCACAGATTTCCAATACCATTATTCATCCAGCAAAATGATTCCTAACCCAAATCGAACATGTAATTAACCCAAACCATATACTATTCCCTCATTCTAACTTTATAAAAGAGCAGGGAAAGTGTTGGTCTTACAATATAGGAATGTAGGGGATATACCACCTGCTGAAAACCTCAAAGGTCCATGCAGAAATAATCCCTGGAGAAGATGTAGGCAGCTATTAAGGACCTGAGAGAGCAAAAGTCATCTTCCATGGAAAACAACCCTGTCTGGAGAGGGGTTGTGTCTGACTGAGTGTCTCTGTTCCTAATGTACAGAAGATGGACCAATCCAGGCCTGTGTGCAGAGCTGTTCACGGGTGCCTATGGGTGATATAGTATTCTAACTGGTGAGAGGGTCACGGGAAATAGGGGCAGCATCTATCTCATGGGACCCTTGGAAGCAACTGTTAGGAAAAAGTGGTTGCAAAGGCAGTGACCTCATTCAGTTCCTGAAGGAAGTGACCTCATCTCTATTCCTTGGCGATGGAACTCTCTGAACTTGCGATCCAGGATTCCAGGCACCCAGAGCCAGTCCTAGTCCCAGTCCCAGTGGGCTCATTTGTTTGGATTTTGTAAGGACAGAGTCAGTCTTTCTTGGTATCTATTGATGTGAACATGGCCAAATGCCAGGAAAGCTTTGAAGACTGGCCTTTCCAGAGAAAGCAAGTAGTGGCTCACCACGGGCTCCTGACAATTTCACAGAGTTGGCCAAAGAGACCAGATCTGAGACAGGACAGGCCATTTTGGAGGTACATAGTAAGGCTCACCAGTGAGAGTACACTCCGAATAGTCACAGACCTACTTGGGGGAAGGCGCTGCCTTTGTGGTTTTTGTTGTGTGTTTGTGGTTTTATCTCATGTTCTGAGAAAAGGTAAGAAAGGCGGTTTGTTTGGTTTGGAGTGAACTGTTTCTAGTAAGTCGTTTGACAAGGCAAGTGTTTCTATGTCTGTGTATCCCAATGTGTCTGTTGTTGTAGACATTAGAAAAGAGAATGCATCAATGGATGTGTCCTGTCTAGTAGAAAGCTTCCCAGCATCAATCCTGCCCAATTTATGAATGGATTGTGGCTTGCATTATCGAAGGGCAACACCTACAAACTTCCTAAGTTCCCATTTTCTTCCTGAATTCTGGCTACACTCAAGAATAGGCTCATGGTTTTGTGTCCAAGATATTTACCACCTCCAAGCTCTGTGATATGGCCATGTACTGGATAGCTGAAGGGAATGGCGAGCATCTCAGAAAACTCAGATATCAGTGTGACCAGTAAAGTCTCAGTGGAGGAACCCTGCTATGGGCCTTTTGCTTACCTATTGTTCTTTTGCCCTGAATGTCAGGAAGGGCTTTGCCTCACGCCACCCCTTTCTGAAGCCTGAAGAAACCAGTTTTCAAATGGAAATGAGTGGGCATCATCTGTGGCTCTTTGCTTAACTGCTTTGGAAAGGGATGTGTCTGAATCAGTCTCTTGGCCCTGTGTGAGGCTGTGGCTTAGATTACCAACACCTGATGGATGTAAAGAAAGATCCCATGTGTGCATACAAAATCAAAATGGCAAAAATTCGCAGTCATTGTAGATGAAGTCTCTCGCCTTTCTCTGTAAAGTTCCTGACCTCCATCAAGGGGAATAGGGATCCTTTGGGTCAAATGAATTCTTCAAAACCATGCAGAGGCAAATCCATAAGTGCTTCGGTTTTTTCTTGACTCCATTTCACATAAAGAATCTAAACGCCAAAGTCAGAAGGCCTCAAATTGGAGAAGTGGAAAAGTATTAATGGCAGACTTATTTGATCACTCCTGGTTCACAAGAAGGGTGTCCAGGCCACCGTGACTTTAGTCACACACACACACACACACACACACACACACACACACATATATATATATATATATATATATATATATATATATATATACACTCTCCAGATTTTTCAAAATATGAAATATGTGTCTTATTTTACACTCACGAAATTCATTCATATTCATATACGTAAATTTATAATCAACTTTCCAAAGATTATTCTTAGAAATATTCATTAACCATAAAAACATATATCTTTCCTATACTGAAAAGTAACTTGAGTGAATGGTGCACACAAATCCTAATATTTCTACAGTACCTGACCCAGTTTAACATCAATGCAAGTAGATTCCAATCGGACATGATGTGTATTTTGACGTTCATTTTTATTCAACACTGGTAGATTACTATTTCTTCAATTTATGCACATCATAGGATATATATTTCATCCACAAGTTAGAAAATTAATAGGCATTTGTTTCACTATCAATCATTTCCTGCTTCAGAGCACATGCATTCCTCCATGTTTCTCCACTGGTCTTTTCATGAGAAAAGGGATGGACAAGGCAAGGTAAGGCAACTAAGACAGCACCGAAGACACGGAAACAGTCCTATTTGGTTGCAACCGGATTTAGAGGGCATTGCTTCTGTTGTAATCATTTAATCCCCTGCACCCCAAGTTTAAATTGTTTCAGAATTTTGTACCCAACATGGATGGGAGGGGCTCAGAAGTTCACAATCTGCATAAGTTTATAAAAAGCAGTTTTTGTTTCTGTTTTTTTTTTTTCTCTGTTCTGGGCAAGTTAACATTTTAAGGATACCGGGAATGGGGCAGAGCTATTTCTTCTCTTTATTTTTTCTCTCAGCCAGATGTTACCATGGAGCCCAGTTGGTAACTTCTTTATCTTAGAAATGTAGCCATCTCTGTGAAGCCCCAGCTCAAGGCCAGAGGCCTTGTTTACATATTGCCAGCATTATGACTGACTCTTTCCAAACACATTATTTTCGATTTCCATAATCACTTTTGTAGCAAAACTAACATATCTTCATGATAAACCGTAACCCTAATATTAATATTAGATGTATCAATGGTTGGAATGAATGATTGTATATCAATATAAGATTTCTTATATATTTTCAGATATCTATTCAATCCGTTATTTAATGTGGAACCAGTTATATTATTTATTCACTTATGGTCTATTCATGCATTATCTCTATATTCAATGACACAGTGTACACCTCTTTGTACCCCCAATACCCATTTATATGTCTTCAAAATATTGCTCCCAGAAATGGTGGAAGAAACACTCATGTCACCACATCTACATATACATTTTATCACAGTAGTATTCTGGAGACAAATGTAAAGGTCACACTTTTGATTGTACCAAAGCCTAAATGGAAAGTGAGCATGGATTACAAAAAACATCCATGTCAAAGTTGCCTAATGCTCTCAAATGTCAATCCTATTGGTGACTACATATTTGTTTCTTCTTAAGATTATATATTCTAACTCAATTCTGTTGAAAATGTCTAATCGTATCACGCACTTTATACTTTGCCTGATTTCGTAATGTCTTTATTGATATCTGCTTTCCTACATATTTTTCCCACTTCATTATTGTGACTGTTCACATGTGCTGACATTTACATTCACTCTCTAACCGAACCCCTATTGCTAAAGATATTGTTTTCCAAATCCTATACTCACTCTTCTTCCTAAACCTACCGACTATCTTCTTAATCTTACCGACTATCCCTTTATGACTGGATTTTCTCTTCTACATTCAAACATCCAAGTAATGTTCCTGCAAGCGTCGGTGAAAGAGATCACCAAGATAGTGTCTCATGAAACAGCAAGGGGTTAATTGGGGGTCCAGCAAGCTGGGGCTCAGAGCTCACATGAATAGAGCAGAGAGCCCTGAGAACAGCTTAAGCAGAGCTTATATACTTTCCTTGGAGAGGGCAGGGATGGAAATTTATTGATGGGTCAGAGCGAGTGGGTGGTTAGTGTGAAACTGGGTGAGGGAATACATTCTGCAATTTGGCAGTTGGGGACAGCACAATCTGGGAACAAGATTACAAACAGTTCTCAATATTTCAACAGTGTTTTGTTAAGCATACAGAAAAACAGGAAGTTACAAGTACCTTTTTTATTAACCTTTCATTCCCCACTTCTTCTTCTTGCTACTTTTAATCATAAAAGTGATTATTGGGACGTGTCACATTCTATGTCTGCTAGTGGGGTATTACCATAAGTTTAACTTATCCAATTTGAGCTTGGAGAAAAGAAATTACATGGTTAAGCAAACAGGGTTTTATAGTTAGCAATAATATGAGGATTATTATTGGACAGGCCAGGGTTGATAAAAGCGTAGATAAGCAGGGGGACTGTGTGAACCAAGACTCAAACCACCCTTTTTGGGCCTCTCTCTCTCGTTGACGCTTTTCAAGGCATCCTTTTATTTTACTCAAAGGTTTTTTTTACAACCTCAGTGTGGTCGGCATCAAAACAACATTCTTACATCAATGCAGCACAAAGGCCCCCTTCTCTCATGAAGAGGAGGTCCAACTCTCAACTGGAGTGTAAAACAACTTCAGAGAGACATGTTAAAGATTCCTGCAAAGCTGTGATGGAGGTTTCTATTATCTTTAAGTTTTGGTCTCTTGCTGCTTCTATTTGGGTCATTTGTTGTGTACCATGGAGCAGGGCAGTGGTTCCTGTGACTACCACTGCTGCAACTCCAATTCCTAATATGATGGCTAAAGTGAGGGATATATGTTCCCAGTGGAACCGGGTTGTATGCCCCCGTGTTTGAACTTCAAATGAACCTGGGTCATTATAGAGCAATCTGGGACACATCTTCACCATTACACAATTAATCACATCTGTTGACCATTTCATGAAAACATGAACAATGTTTAAGTATATAGAATTATACTGTTGTAGGGACGGACAAGGCACGGCACTTAAGATAGCACCAAAGACAGGGAAACAGTCCTATTTGGTTGCAACCGGATTCAGAGGGCATTGCTTCTGTTGTAATCAATTAACATCCTGAACCCCAAGTTTAGGTAGTTTCAGAATTTTGTACCCAACATGAAAGAGAAGGGACTCAGAAGTTCACACTCTGCAGAAATTCACAAAAAGAAGCTTTTTTTTCTGTTTTTTCCTTTATTGTGGGCAAGTTAACTTTTCAAGGACACCTGGGAGGCAGAGAGCTTTTTTTTCCTTTTCTTTTATCCCCCTGCCAACTGTTACCATGGAGCCCAGTTTGTAAATTTTTATCTTAGAAATGTAGCCATCTCTGTGAAGCCCCAGCTCAAGGCCAGAGGCCTTGTTAACATATTCTGTGAAAAACTATTAAGGGGGTGTCTAGCTTAGGAGTGCTGATTTTTCCAGCCAGTAGCCAAGTAGAACAGGGCAACAGAAAAAGAGAAAGTTAATCTACACTGAACTCATTTATAGAGACTCTTTTGCTGAAAGTCCTAAAGTCAGCCATGGTGAAGACTTCTGGAGAAGTTCAGTGAAGATTTTTCTGTGGGCCTGGTACAGAGGGGGAAGACGGGGAAGGCGGGGGGTGAGAGCAGCTCCGTGGATCTGAGAATAAGGAAGGAGAGATGTAAAGGAATAATGGGAAAGGGGTTTGGGATTTTCCTAGCAACATAAATTGAGCAGTAGAATCGGTAGAGCAGAAAGGAAGACAGGAGTGAGTATCCCAAAAAGCCTGTGAGGGACTTTAAATTCTTAGTAACCTGTTTTCAGTGATGACAAAGCAACTTTAAAGGCCATTTTCATTACATATTTGATAGGGGTCTGAGGGCTCTCCTAAGCTGGTTTGAGCTTTGGGTTAAGTTGTAAGAGGACCTTGTGGGACCCGGTGTGGGCACTTACAGGAAAAGAGAGAAGTGAGTGGATGGATGGGTACCTCAGTACCTGCTACCTCAGCAAGGGGGCAATGCTCTGAGAACTGGCGGAGGTTTCGGTTTTTGATCTAGTAATTGGAGAAGAGAAATCAGGTTTGCTGAGGTGGGACTGACAGCAGAGAGTCTGGAGCAGAAGGCTGAGTTTGAAGAACTATTGGAGAAGCATAGTTCAGGATGTGAGCGAAAGAGGAAAAAGGCCTTCAGATAGGGGAATTTCTTTTCACCCTTTTGAGCACTTTCAGAAGTTAAAAAGGTCACACAGAATTTGAGGATCTAGAGACTCCTCTGTTGGCCATCAGTTTGGGTTTTCTAAGTGGTAATATGGCCAATGCTGTGTACTGAATTTGATGAGGATTTTGGGTTCCACCAGGCAGCCCCTGTATGCTCAAATCCCCATGACTTACAGAAGAAGTCGGCTTTTCCCCCACACAGCCGTGGCGGTTTGTGGCTTTGATAGTCTGCCGGGCAAACATACTAATATAGGCTAGCCAACCTGCATCTGGCTTGCCTGTCCCTACAACCATAATGTTTGTTTCCATTATCTATGGTACGGAAAGGATTTAATGGAATTTTAGTGAGATCCTCTTCATCAGGGATATCCTAATAGGAAAGACCTATAGCCAGCTGACAAATGTCTGGGTGGAGAGATGGCCACCAGGTCCCTAAGGGGGCTGTATGCAAGATAGACCATACTTCTTGTCTAGTAGTATTTGTGATCAGCCATCGCTGCTGAAGGGACTGATGAGCGTTAGGACTACGGGTGGCCAAGGAGAGAGTCTATAGCCTTACCCACGTGGCGAATATGCAATTTGAAAGGGTTAACAGTCTTTTCCAGTTTTCAGCCAGAGTCTGGACATGGCACAGGCTTGAGATGAGAGGCCTGGATCCAGGAAGTGATTCCCTCTACTTTTACTGCTGTAGGTGTTATAAGTAGCACCTGGAATGGTCCTTTCCAGCGGGGTTCCAGGGATGACACCTGATGTCATCTTATGTAGAGGAAGTCTCTTTCTTGATATCAATGTGGATTCCCCTTGTCCCCAGGTTGGAAGGCAGTGGCCAGCTGTTTCCACAGGTATAGCTGAGTTCTTACAAGAGATTTAAGTATGTCAAGCAAGGGTGTGTGGAAGGGATCCTTAGGTCTTAGAGTCGGGGTTAGGTCTCTTAGTGTAGGAAGGGCCCCATAGAGAATTTCATAGGGGGTGAGGTTACACAAAGAAAGAAAGGGAGTATTTCTTGCATGAAACAGTGCATAAGGCAGGAGCATAGTCTAATCTTTTATGCCAGTCTCTAAGCTTAATTTTGTTAAGGTCTCTTTAATGGTTCTATTTATTTTTTTTACGTGTCCTGAGCTCTGGGGTCTATAAGCACAATGTAACTTCCAATTAATCCCCAGGGTCCTGGCTAACCCCTGATTTACCTGGCCCATGAAGGCTGTTCAATTATCAGATCATATTAAATTAGGCAGGACGTGTCTTTGATAAATATTTTTCAGGATCTTCTTGACCACAATTTGTGCCGGTTTTCTTTTCTTTTTTTTTTTTTTTTTTTTTTGGTGGGAAAGGCTTCAATCCATCCTGAAAATGTATCTACAAAGACTAGGAGATATTTAAGTCCATACCTTGCTGGCTTAATTTCAGTAACGTCCACTTCCCAGAATTGTCCTGGTCTGGTTCCTCATAGGTGCTTTCCTGCAGGAAGCTTGGAAGGGTAAGCATTAACCAATTGACAGAACTGACAGGCTTTTGTTAACCATTCAATTATTTCCTTTCACTGTGAGTGAATTAGTCTAAAACTCCGTTCTTGATCCTACAGTAATGCCGGCAGTTTTTTTGAACCAAGTTGATTGAGTTGATGTACATTTTTAATGTAGTGTAGGGCTTTCTGAAATTGCAGGCTGGGCTCAGTGAAGTTGAGGAGTTCAGGGTCAGTGTTCTTAGATGTTATCAAAAGCTTGCTGGTGCTCAAGGGTCCATTGGAATTGGGCATTCTCATTTAACAGCGGGTATAAAGGAGCAGCTAAGAACACAAACCCAGGTCCATAACCTGCTAAAGCCAGCAGTCCCAAGAAACTCTCTATGTTGTCTCCTGTTAAATGGGGGTGGTATCTGCACAACGGTTTGTTTTCTGGGCTCAGTGAGCCATCATTTACCGCGCCTAAGGAAATACCCCAGGAAGATTACTTCTTGCTTGCAAATTTGGGCCTTTTTGTCCAAAGCTCTCTACCCAAGTTGAGCAAGCTCAGATAATAGTGCTTGGGTCTCAGACTCACAGTTTTCTTTGGTGTTGGCTGCCAGTAGCTGGACATCCACATATTGAAGCAGAATGACTTCGGGGTGCGTAGTTCTGAAGTTGTAGAGATGTCTGTGAAGGGCTTCATCAAAGAGAGTGGGGGAGTTTTTGAACCCCTGTGGAAGTCTAGTCCAAGTTAGTTGACAAGACGTTCCGGTTTCTGGGTCTACCTACTCGAAAGCAAACAGCAACTGACTATCTTTATGCAGAGGCAAGCAAAAGAAAGCATCTTTTAAGTACAGAACAGTATAGCATTTTCACTCGGCCACAGCAAAGAGGTTATTGGGGGTCCAGCATGCTGGGGCTCAGAGCTCACTTGAATAGAGCAGAGAGCCCTGAGAACAGCTTTAACAGAGCTTATATACTTTTCTTGGAGAGGGCAGAAAGGGAAATTTATTGATGGGTCAGGGCGAGTGTGCGCTTTGCGTGCACCTGGGTGAAGGAGTATATTCTGCAGTTTGGCAGTTGGGGACAGCACATCCTGGGAACAAAATTAGCAAACAGTTCTCAAGATTTCAACAGTGGTTTGTTAAGCATACAGAAAAACAGGAAGTGACAAGTGCCTATTAACCTTTCACCAAAGCAAAATGGAAAGTGAGCATTGATTACTAAAAGCAACCATGTCCAGGTTGCCTAATGCTCTCAAATGTCAATCCTATTGGAGGAAACATATTTCTTTCTTCCTAAGATTATATATTCAACCTCAACCATGTTGAAAATGTCTAACCCTATTACATTATACTTTGCCTGATTTCCTAATGTCTCTATTGATATCTGCTTTCCTACATATTTTCCCCAGTTCATCATTGTGACTGACTCTTCATATGTGCTCATATTTACGTTCACTCTCTACCCAAAACCCTATTGCTAATGAAACTTTCGTTCAAATCCTATATTCACTCTTTTTTCTAAACCTACTGACTACCTTCCTAATCCTGCCGACTATTCCTTTTTGACTGGATGTTCTCTAGGACATTTAATCATCCAAGGTACAAGGTCCTTTGCCATTGCACATCGATTTATCTGAGATATCTGTTCAGAACATAATTCAAAGCAAAGTATCTCACTAAAGGGCCCATTGCCCTTCAGGGCTTCAAATCGTACCTAGATTTCAGGTTTCATACTTATATTTCACCTATATATTCTTGTGAATATCGCAGGGTCCCAATACCATTATTCATCCCACAGAATGTTTCCTAACCCAAATAGAATATGTTATTAACCCTAACCATACACTGTTCCCTCAATCTAACTTCACAAAAGAGCAGGGACAGAGTTGGTCTTACAATAAAGGAATGTAGGGGATCTTTCACCTGCTGAGAACCTCAAAGTTTGATGAGAAATGATCCCTAGAGAAGATGTAGCAGCTATGAAGGACCTGAGAGAGCAAAAGTCATCTTCCATGGCAAACCACCTGTTCAGGATGAAGTGATGTGTCTGAATCAGCCTCTCTCCTACTGATATAAAGAAGATGGACCAAACCAACCCTGTGTGGAGAGCTTCTCCTTGGTGTCTACGGTTGATATACCATTCTAACTTCTGAAAGTGTCACAGGAAGTAGGGGCAGCCTCCATCTCAAGGGACCCTTGGAAACAAGTGTTAGGACAAAGTGGTTGCCAAGGCAGTGACCTCATTCCCTTCCTGTTGGAATTGACCTACCTCACTTCTTTGGTGATGTAACTCTCTGAACTTGGGATCCAGGAAGCCAGGCACACAGAGCCAGTCCCAGTCCCATTCCCAGTGGACTTACTTGTTTGGATTTACCAAGGAGAGAGTCTGTCTCTCTTGGTACCTAATGGTTTGAGGATGACAAAATGCAAGTAGAGCTCTGAAGATGGGCCTTCAATGAGAAAGCAGGTAGTGGTCAGCACAGGCTCCATACAACTTCACAGAGATGGACAAGAAGACCAGACCTGAGACAGGACAGGCCATTTTGGGGGAACATAGTATGGCCCACCAGTCAGAGGACACTCTGGATAGTCACAGACTTACTTGGGGGAAGGAGGTGACTTTTTGAGTGTGGGTGTGAGTTTGGGGTTTTGTCTCATGTTCTGAGAATAGGTAGGAAAGGTGGTTTGTTTGGTTTAGAGTGGACTGTTTCTAGAAAGTCCTTTGACAAGGCGAGTGTGTCTGTGTCTGTGTATCCCACTGTGTCCTTGGTTGTACATATTAGAAAACAGAATAGATCAATGGATGTATCCTGTCTTGTAGAAAGCTTCCCAGAATTCATCCTGCCCATTTTAGGAAAGGACTGTTGGTTGCTTTTCGATGGGCAACACCTACTATCTTCCTAAGTTCCTGTTTTCTTCCTGAATTCTGGCCACTCTCCAGAATAGGCTCATGTTTTTTTGTCCAAGATATGTACCACATCCAAGCTCTGTGACATGGCCATGTACTGGATAGCTGAAGGGAATTGCAAGCATCTCACAAAACTCAGATATCATTGTGACTAGTAAAGTCTCAGTGGAGAAACCCTGCATTGGGATTTGCAGACTTATTGTTCTGTTACCCTGAAGTCAGGAAGGTCTTTGCCTCAGGCCACCCCTTTGTGAATTTTGAAGAAAAAATTTTTCAAATGGAAGTGAATGGGCATCACCTGTGGCTCTTTGCTTATCTGCTTTGGAAAAGTATGTGTCTGAATCAGCCTTGTGGCTCTGTGTGAGGCTGTGGCTTAGATTATCAGCTCCTGATGGATCTAAAGAAAGATGCAATGTGTGCATCCAAAACCAAAATGGCAAAAAGATCAGTCATTGTGGATGAAGTCTCTCGCCTTCCTCTGTAAGTTTCCTGACTTCCACCAAGTGAGAATAGGGATCATTTGGGTCAAATAAGTTCTTTCAAGCGCTGCAAAGTTGCTTTGGTTTCCTAATTACTCCAAATCACATAAGGAATCTAAACCTGACAGTCAGTAGGCCTCAAATTGGAGAAGCAGAGCAGTATTAAAGGAAGAACTATGTGATCAATCCTAGTTCACAGGATGGGTGTTCAGGCCACCCTCAGGTTAGGCAAATGAGGGGCAAGGGAGCTTATTTTGGACACTCTCTTGGGCTGCGCCATTCATGAAAACCTCTAGCCAAAGGGTATAATGAGTGTATATATGTAAGAAGTTGAGTGCCATGTGAGAATGATTTGGTTTTTATTGTGGTCATTTGTGTGGCAGTTGGAAGAGATGACTGGGTCCACCTGGTTTTGAACACTGGTGTGATTCTCCTCAGAGACTGAGTTCTGAAACTGACCTCAGAGAAGTAATTGCTTTGGAAAGAGATGTGTCTTAATCAGGCTCTTGGCCCTGTGTGAGGCTGTGGCTTAGATTATCAGCAACAGACGGATCAAAAAAATGATCCCATGTGTGCATCCAAAACCAATATAGCCAAAAGAGCAGTCATTGTGAATGAAGTCTCTCACCTTCCACTGTAAGGTTCTGAAAGAATAAAAGAAATTGAAATCGAAATGTAATGAACCAGGTTTTGTAAAGTTTCCAAGCTGCACTCAGAACCTGAAATTCCTGTGGCAGTTAAGAAAATTCCTGGAACTGCCCATTAGATGTGTGTTGAAATCTTCCCTGACCACCTAGTTACTTAACAACCCCTTCCCAGAAGCCGTGCATCTCACCACATATACATCTCAGGGCTTCAACCAATCAGTTTAAATGTATACCCCTTCTGAGGGCTGACCAATCACCCCCTGCCCCAACTTTTCCCGCCAATGAATGTGCTAATCATGTTTTAGAGTTGTTATTTCATTTTCCCGTGGTACATGATGATTTCCTAAAGGAGGCTATGATGTATGTAAAGTCCCTGAACTCTCTAAAGAATGTATATAAACTCTGCTCAAGTTGTTCTCGGGGCTCTTTGTTCTTTGCTCCTCTGAAGGGAGCTCTGAGGCCTAGCATTCTGGACCCCCAATAAACCCTTTGCTGATGCATGAGAAATCCTCTTTGTTGTCTTTTCCTTTGATGTTCGCAGCACCTTTTCATCTGGAGGCCCCAGGTGTGATATCCAGGAGCGGTGAATGGAAGACCTCAAGGGAGTCCTCTCGGGGTAAGTAAGGTGCCTCTTTCTGGTATCGGGTTTCAGGCTAGGGCTTGGCAAAGTGGCTGTTGGTGAAGAGCATTAGCTCTCTCCTATGGTGTGACAGACGTGTCACAGAGCCAAGATCATGTCCCTGAGGGACACTCCGGAGGACTAGGGAATTCAACGAATAGTAGTTTCCTCAACTCGGTTATGTTTTGCTTCAGGATTTGATTTGCCAGCCCATCAGGTTTTGCCGGTAACTCAGTTTTGGTCATTGTTCTGAACTCATGTTGAGTTTACTGTCTGTTTTTATTGTCTAACCCATCAATATTTTCCAGTTACTCAGTTCAAATCTTTGTCTTGGACTCATGTTAAACGTTTACTGTTTGTCTTTGTGTTGTGTTTGTGTCTTCACTGTCCCTGTTTGAGTAACTCCCATTATGGGACAAAGCACTTCCTCTTCTCTGTCCCTGACCCTTGATCATTGGACTGATGTCCGCTCAAGGGCCAAGAATCTTTCTTTTTCAGTAAAACACCGTACCTGGCAGACTCTCTGTGCTTCAGAATGGCCCATCCTCAAATTCAGATGGCCCCAGAAAAATCCCTCCACTTTCCTCTAATCCGAAAATTCAGAGATATTGTCATTCAGCCGGGGCCACGTGGCCACCCAGATCAACAGCCATATACTCCTTCCCCCACATTCCTATCATTCAAACTTTCCGCTCCTCTCCCTCTTCCTTCCATTCTCCCTGAGTCACAAGACTGGACACTCCACCCCCTCCTTATTGTCTACTCTCCCTCCCCAACCCCCAACACAGTTTCTGATGATCCTCCCACCGCTGACTCAGCCTCTCCACTGCTAGAGGCAATTGGGCCAGACCCAAGCCCTCCAGGGGACTTCCCCACAGCAGCAGCAACCCCTCCTCCCCTGGAGGAAGATGGGCAACCTAAAAGAACCCACCGGCGATGGATAATAGAAAACTCAGAAGCCCCTGTGATGCTCTCTCTCCATCCCTATGGGCCCATGAACCGACCCAACTGGGACCCCAACACCTTTGAAGGTAGGAAGCATCTGTCCACTTATCGCCGGGCTCTAATAGCGGGTCTCAGAGTGGCCGCCAGAGAGCCGACCAATTTAGCCAAGGTAAGAGAGATTATCCAAGGGCCTAATGAGTCTCCCTCTATGTTTCTGGAGAGAATTATGGAAGCATATAGAAAATATACTCCTTTTGATCCTCAGGCAGATGACCAAAAGGCATTTGTTACAATGGCCTTTATTGAGCAGGCTGCCCAAGATATTAAGAGAAAGTTACAATGTCTAGATGGGTTACAAAATACGACCTTAAGAGATTTAGACAGAGAAGCTGAGAAAGTATATTATAAGATATATATTATAAGTATATATTATAAGTATATAAGTATATTATAAGAGAGAAACTGAGGAGGACACGGAACAGAGGAGAGAGAAGGAAAGGGAACAAAAAAAGGATGAAAGGAGTAAAAGGCAGACAAAAGCATTGGCTAAGATTTTCTTCACAGCAGCAAATACACCAGAAATTAATAAGCAGGGAGTCAGAAAGGGATACTTGGGCCCACGCCAAAGGCTGTCCCTGGCCTCAGATCAATGTGCCTACTGTAGAGAAAAAGGACACTGTGTCAAAGAGTGCCCCAAAAAGAAGAAGCCACGGCTGACTCTAGAAGAGGACTAGGAATGTCAGGACTCGGATCCCCTCCCCGAGCTCAGGGTAACATTTGAAGTGGAGGGGACTCCAGTGAACTTTGAAGTGGATACAGGAGCAGTATACTCAGCCTTTAAGGCTTCACTGGGCCCCATATCAAATAAATGGTCCCTAGTTCAAGGGGCTAATGACACTACTTATCGGGCTTGGACAACTAAGAGGATTATGGAAGTAGGAAAATGAAAAGTCCACCACTCTTTCCTAGTAATCCAAGAATGCCCAGCCCCATTGATGCACAGGGATCTGTTTACCAAACTCGGGGCTAGAGTAACTTTTAACCCTGATGGTCCCCAAGTGGATGTTCTAAAACCTTCAGTAAAAACTCCCATAGTCACAGAATTGACTATGTCCATAGAAGATGAACATCAACACTTCGTGCCCCCTAGGACTGATCAAAGAGGCAAACTACAACAGAAATGGATAAAAGATTATCTTAATGCCTGGGCAGAAACTGCTGGGTTAGGTCTAGCCATAAAACAACCTCCAATAGTAGTAGAATTAAAAGCCTCTGCCTCACCAATCAGTGTTAAACAATATCCTCTAAGCAAAGAAGCTAAGAATGGGATAAGTCACCATATTCAGAAATAATTGGCCCTTGGGGTCCTAAGGCCCTGTCAATCAGCCTGGAATACCCCCCTGCTACCAGTAAGAAAGCCAGTAACTAGGGACTACAGTCCTGTTCAAGACCTAAGAGAGATCAACAACAGAGTGCAGGACATTCACCCCACAGTACCCAATCCATATAATTTGCTTAGCACTCTGAATCTGGACCGGGAATGCTACACTGTGCTGGACTTAAAAGATGCTTACTTCTGCTTGCCCCTACATAAGGACAGTCAGTTGCTGTTTGCTTTCGAGTGGATAGACCCAGAAACTGGAACATCTGGCCAAGTAACCTGGACTAGACTCCCACAGGGGTTCAACCCCCCCCCCCACTCTCTTTGATGAAGCCCTCCACAGGGACATAAACGACTTCAGAACTGCACACCCCGAAGTCACACTACTCCAATATGTGGATGATCTGCTACTGGCAGCGGACACCAAGGAAAACTATGAGTCTGGGACCCAAGCACTATTATCCGAGCTTGCTCGGCTTGGATATAGGGCTTCTGCCAAAAGGCCCAAATTTGTCAGCAAGAAGTAATCTTCCTGGGTTATTCTCTTAGGGGTGGCAAATGATGGCTAACTGAGAACAGAAAACAAACCATTGTGCAGATACCACCCCCATCTAATAAGAGACAACTCAGAGAGTTTCTTGGGACTGCTGGCTTTTGCAGGTGATGGATTCCTGGGTTCGTCTCTCTGGCTGCCCCTTTATACCCGCTGATAAAGTGGAATGCCCAATTCCAATGGACCCCTGAGCACCAACAAGCTTTTGATAATGTCAAAAAAAGGTGCTGCTATCTGCTCCGGCCTTAGCACTCCCAGATATAGATAAACCCTTCACTCTCTACATCGAGAAAAAGAAAGGAATATCATGGGGAGTGTTCACTTAGACTTTGGGACTTTGGAAAAGGCCGGTAGCATTCTTATCAAAAAAACTGGACCCAGTGGCTACTGGGTGGCCCCGTTTCTTAAGAGCTATAGCAGCGGCAGCGCTTCTAATAAAAGATGCTCATTAATGAACGTTGGGACAGAAGCTATCCATTATAGCCCCCCATGCCCTGGAGAGCATCATCTGTCAACCTCCAGATAGGTGGCTATCAAACTCCAGAATAAACTTCTACCAGAGCCTCTGGATTAGCAAAGACAGAATAACTCTTGGACCTTCTGCTCCACTCAACCTGGCTGCCAGAAGAATCATCAGGACCTGTCGCTCATGAGTGTCAACACATACTGGCAGAGGAAACCAGTATAGGACGAGACTTGAAGGATCCAGCCACTGCCTCACCCTGAAGTCGTATGGTTTACGAAAGAGAGCAGCTTCCTCCAAGATGGTATGTGGTGGGCTGGAGCAGCAGTAGTTAGCAAAACTAATGTCATCTGATCCTCTGGTCTCCCAGAAGAGACATCAGTCCAAATGGCAGAACTGATTGCCCTTACGAAAGCATTGGAACTAGCAACAGGCAAAAGGGCCACCATATACACTGATAGCCACTATGCATTTGGCAATGCTAATGTGCACAGGGCTATTTACCAGCAAAGGGGGCTATTAACCTCCACTGGGAAAAAAAATAAAGAACAAAGTTGAGATTCTCCACCTTCTCTCAGCAGTGAAGGGCACTAAGGAACTAGCTATAGTGCACTGTCCAGGGCACCAGAAGGGAAAAGACCTCGTTGCAGTTAAAAACAGAAGGGCAGATGAGGAAGCTTAATTGGCAGCCCTAAACGGAGTGACTCTGTTAACTTTTTCCACACCAGGGGGATCAACATTCAGGAGACTTGGCCACACTGGAACATTCAGGCAACTTATCATCTGAGGAGACAGATACAGAACTCTGGGACCCTACAGAGCCAAGTTTACAATTTCAAAAAGCCCACCTTTATGTCAAAGACGTACACTAGCTCACCCACTTAAGCTCAACGAAGTTATAGGCACACTTAAAGGACCGAAGAAAGGATTTATTATTGACTGACTTACAGAGGAAAGAAATAGCTTAGCAGGTGACTAGAGCTTGTCAAGTCTGCCAATTAGTTAATGCTTACCCATCCAAGCTTCCTGCAGGGAAGCGCTTACGAGGAACCAGACCAGGACAATTTTGGGAAGTGGACTTTTCCTGAAATTAAGCCAGGAAGGTATGGACTTAAATATCCCCTAGTCTTTGTAGATACTCTTTCAGGATTGGTTGAAGACTTCCCCATGAAGAAAGAAACGGCTCAGACGGTGCTCAAAAAGATTCTAGAAGACATTTTTCCAAGGTTCGGCCTGCCTAAGGTAATAGGGTCCAATAATGGACCGGCATTTGTTGCCCAGGTAAGTCAGGGATTCACCAGGACCCTGAAGATTAATTGGAAGTTACATTGTGCTTATAGATGCCAGAGCTCAGGACAGGTAGAAAAAATGATTAGAACCATCAAAGAGAATTTAAAGAAATTAAGCTTGGAGACCTGCATAAAAAAATTGGACTATGCTCCTACCTTAAGCACTGTTTGGTGCAAAAAGTACACCCTCTGCCTCTTTGTGTAAACTCACCACTTATGAAATTCTCTATGGTGCCCCTCCTTTAGTAAGGGACCTAACCCCAACTCTGAGACTTAATGATTCCTTTCACACCCCCTTGCTTGACAGACTTAAAGCCCTTGAACAAACACAGCACCCAGCGATACCTGTGGAAACAGTTGGCCAGTGCTTATCAGCCTGGAGACGAGGGAACCCCACATCGATATCAAGTGGGAGTCTTCGTCTACGTGAGACGGCATCAGGTATCATCCCTGGAACGCCGCTGGAAAGGACCATACCAGGTGCTGCTTATAACACTTACAGTGGTGAAAGTGGATGGAATCACTTCCTGGATCCATGCCACCCATCTCAAGCCTGATCCCTGTCCAGCCTCCGGCTGGAAACTGGAACAGACTGGTAACCCTCTCAAGTTGCGTGTCCGTCGTGTGGGTAAGGCTATGGATTCTTCCCCTGACCACCAGCAGTCCTAATCCCCATCAGCCTGTTCAGCAACAATGGCAGCTATAAATCCTACTGGGCAAGTAGTGTGGTCTATTTCACATACAGCCCTCTTATGGACTTGGTGGCCATCTCTCTACCTGGACATTTGTCAGCTTGCCATAGGCCTCTCTGACTGGGATCTCCCTGACATAGAGGACTTCACACAGATCCCACTCAAACCCAAACCAGGGCAACATAGACCACCTTACCCCATGAATTATGGATATCATCTTCCCCAGCTCAGGTGTAAACTAGCCAGTCTTGATTTTTATGTGTGCCCAGCTGATTTCTGAAGTCGCAAACAGGCCCAAACCTGTGGAGGACCCAGTGACTTTTATTTAAGATCTTGGGGTTGTGAACAAACGGGAGCTACATGGTTGAACCCAAACTCCGCAGACAGTATCATTCAGGTAGGAAAAAATGACACCTGGATTGATCCCAAGAAATGTGCCGCTAGGCAAGTTGTGTCAAAAACTCGCTGTGGAAAGAATAGTCTATGTTACCCCCTCAATATAACTTTCACTTCCAAAGGAAGGGGCTAACTCAGAACAACATGGTCTATGGGAAATACATGGGAAATGTGATTCTATATTTATGGCCCTCGTTATGACTTTGGTCACTGGTTCACCATCCTGCTTAAAAAGGAAGAAAATCCCACAGCAATAGGGCCCAATCCCCTCAAGCCAGGAATTAAGCCTCCAAAACCTCCCATGCCTAGATCTACCAGAACCCCTCAACCATCTCATACTTCCCAGTTTCCATCTTTGCCTACTTCCCCAGTCCAGAGTACAGCTGACTCCTGCCCCTGGGAACTAATTAAAGGAACCTTAATTGTACTGAACTCCACACAGTCAGAAGTCCTTGCATTTCAACCCATGTATTTGACAGCTTTGTAAATTATTGTTTAATGGTGCAGATACTCCCCAGGGTGGTTTATTATGATGCAGAATCATTTTAAGGTCTACTAGGGGGACAAACAACCTGATTTTGCTGGCATCCAGTGTCCCTTACTCTAGCCATCCTATTGAGGATAGGAGCTGCTGCAGGAGTGGGTACAGGAACAGCTGCTATGATCCATGGGTCACAACAAATGGCCTGATTAGAAACAGCAATAGATCAAGACTGGAAGACATTAGAGACCTCCATCACAGTGCTGTAGGAATCCTTAAACTCTCTCTCTGAAGTTGTTTTACAGGACAGGCGAGGATTAGACCTCCTCTTCATGAGGGAGTGGGGCCTCTGTGCTGCACTGAGAGAAGAATGTTGTTTTTATGCTGACCATACTGCAGTTGTAAAAGAATCCATGAGTAAATTGAGAAAATGCCTTGAAGAGCGCCAGAGAGAAAGGGAGATTCAACAAGGGTGGTTTGAGTCATGGTTTACCCAGTCCCCCTGGTTAACTACACTCCTATCAGGCTTAGCTTGACCCCTGATCATCCTTATGGTGTTGCTAATTTTGGGACCTTGTTTGCTTAACCGCATAGTTTCCTTTCTCCAGGCTCAAATTGGGCAGGAAAAACTCATGGTAATCAGACAGAAATACGCTCCACTGGCAGAAATAGAGTGTGAGACCCCGCAATAATTATGATTCATTACTTTTAAGATTAAATGTAGTAAGAAAAAGGAGTGGGAAATGAAAGAATAAAAGAAATTAAAATTGAAACATAAAGAACCAGGTTTTGTAAAGTTTCCAAGCTGCACTCAGAACCTGAAATTCCTGTGGCAGTTTAGACAATTCCCGGAACTGCCAATTAGATGTGTGTTGAAATCTTCCCTGACCACCTAGTTGCTAAACAACCCCTTCCCAGAAACCGTGCAGCTCATCACGTATACATCTCAGGGCTTCAACCAATCAGTTTAAACGTATACCCCTTCTCAGGGCTAACCAATCACCCCCTGTCCGACCTCTTCCTGCCAATGAATGTGCTAATCATGTTTTTGGGTTGTTATTTGATTTTCCCGTGGTATGTTGATTTGCTAAAGGAGGCTATGATGTATGAAAAGTCCCTGCCCTCTCTAAAGAATGTAAATAAACCCTGCTCAAGTTGTTTTTGGGGCTCTTTGTTCTTTGCTCCTCTGAAGTTAGCTCTGAGCCGCAGCATGCTGGACGCCCAATAAACCTTTTGCTGTGGCATGAGACAGTCTCTTGGTGGTCTTTTCCTCCGACTTTTGACCGACCTTTTTACCTATGAAGGACCTGAGAGAGCAAAAGTCAAATCCATGTCAACTTCCATGTCAAACATCCTGGTCAGAATGAAGGAATGTGTCTGAATCAGCCTCTCTCTTCTTAATGTAGATTAAATGGACCAAACCAGGCCTGTGTACAGATCTGTTCCCGGATGCCTATGGTTGATATACCATTCTAACTTCTGAAAGTGTCACAGGAAGTAGGGGCAGCCTCCATCTCATGGGACCTTTGGAAGCAACTGTTAGAACAAAGTGGTTTTCCATCACAGTGACCTCATTCAGTTCCTGAAGGAAGTGACCTACCACACTTCCTTGGTGATGGAACTTTCTGAACTTGGGATCCAGGAAGCCATGCACCCAGAGCAAGTCTTAGTTTCAGTCCCAGTGGTCTCAATTGTTTGAATTTACCAAAGACAGAGTCAGTGTTTCTTGGTACCTACTTATGTGATGATGGCCAAATTTCAGGAGAGCTCTGAAGAGTGGCTTTTTCTGAGAAAGCAGGTAGTGGCTCAACCATGGCTCCTGACAACTTCTAAAAGTTTGCAAAGAAGACCAGATCTGAGATTGGACAGGCCATTTCGTGGGAACATATTATGGCTCACCAGTCAGAGGACACTCAGGATAGTGACAGCCATACTTGGGGGAAGGAGGTGCCGTTGTGGGTGTCGGTGTGAGTTTGTGGTTTTGTCTCATGTTCTGAGAATAGGTAGGAATGGCGGTTTGTAGGTTTGGACTGGAAAGTTTCTAGAAAGTCATTTGACAACACGAGTGTTTCTATGTCTGTGTATCCCACTGTATCCGTGGTTGTAGACATTTGAAATGCGAATGCATCAATGGTTGTGTCCTGTCTAGTATAAAGCTTCCCAGCATTCTTCCCACCCAATTTAAGAATGGAGTGCGGCTTGCCTAATGGATGGTGAACAGCTACTATCTTCCTAAGTTCCTCTCTTCTTCCTGAATACTGGCCACTCTCCAGAGTATCCTCATGGTTTTGTTTCCAAGATATGTACCACATCCAAGCTCTGTTACATGACCATGTACTGGATAGCTGAAGGGAATGCGAGCATCTCAGAAAACTCAGATATCAGTGTGACCAGTAATGTCTCAGTGGAGAAACCCTGCTTTGGGCCATTTTCTTACTTATGTTTCTATTACCCTGAATGTCAGGAAGGTCTTTGCCTCAGGCCACCCTTTTGTGAAGCCTGAAGAAAACAGTTTTCAAATGGAAATGAATGGGCATCACCTGTGGCTCTTTGCTTAATTGCTTTCGAAAAGGATGTGTCTGAAACAGCCACTTGGCCCGGTGGGGTGGCAGTGGCTTAGATTCTCAGCACCTGATGGATCTAAAGAAAGTTTCCAAGTGTGCATCCAAAACCAAAATGGCCAAAAGAGCAGTCATTGTGGATGAAGTCTCTCACTTTCCTCTGTAAGCTTCCTGAGCTAAATCAAGTGAGAATAGGGATCATTTGGGTCAAATCATTTCTTCAAATCCCTGCAGAGGCTAGCCGATAGGGGCTTGGGTTTTCTATGATACCAATTCACATAAAGAATCTATACCAGACAGTCATTAGGCCTCAAATTGGAGAAGCAGATCAGATATAGGGCAGGCCTATTTGATCACTCTTGGTTCACAGCAAGGGTGTCCAGGCCACCCTGACTTTAGGCAAATGAGGGGCAAGGGTGCTTATTTTGAACAGTGTATTGGGCTGTGCCCTTCATGGAAACCTCCAGCCAGAGTTTATGATGAGTGTCTATGTGGAAGAAGATGAGGAGCATGTGGGAGTGTTTTAGTTTTAATTGTGGTCATTTGTGTGGTGGTTGTAAGAGATGCCTGGGTCCACCTGGGCTTGAACTCTGGTGTGATTCGTCTTAGAGAATGCATTATGGAACTGACTTCAGAGAAGTATCGCCATGAATTGTGTTGGGATTTTAGGAGGCCACACATGAGAGTCGCCCTTGGACACCGAGATCTAAGCCCAGAGTGGCTTTCCACAGAGCACTGGGAATCTCAGCCAGGATATGACATGATTTTTTTTCTGAAAGACTTGGAAGCCATAATTGAGAGTCAAAACACACATGGACCTTACATTGTAGACCTCAATGGGGCTGGCTTCATGTGACCTTTTGGCCAGTCTTTGGGAACCCTTGCCTGTGAGAGTTCTCTAGATTATTCATTGAAATGTGCTTCCTCTAAATTTAATGGTTCCTTAATGAATTGAAACCCACAGTTTCTCCAACTTCATCTTTGAAAATGGCTAGATAAATACCATGAAATTTTTTAACTTCCCATGACCACCTGCCACTGGAGAAGCTTTGGATGTACAGTTGCTGATCCTGAGTGTACCAGACAGTGCCTTGATTGACTGGGTTTTATGAAAATGGTGTAGAACAGAGATGCCAGTATGTTGGGGCCTGCTGAGTAGTGGGCCAAAAGCTGTTGTGTGCAGCTGTGTGATAAAACATCTGTGGTCGGGACATGTGATTCTGCCATTGACTTCCAAATGACTTGTGGCTGACATGTTACAGACAGGAATCACTTATATGTCTGAAATCTCTCCATAAAAGGCATTTTGTTATATGGAGACGTTTCAGGGCGATGTTCAGAATCAGGTTGCTATGGTCAAAGGGTCAAGTTATGTGGGATAGAAGCCTGGTTGGTGCATTCTCCTGCAGACCCTGACCCACCACACGTGACAGGACTCCCTACATCACTGTGTACCAGTTGAAGTCATTGTATTTCATGAGGCAAATACCAAACTCCCAGTGCAGTAGAAAGAAACACCATGAAAAGTGGAGGATGACCAAATGGCTTCACAGTCCACATGCGGAGACACTTAGCTTTCAGTGACAGTTTACCTACAGAGAGAAGTCAGCACTGCTTCCTCATGTTCTTTGGAAAAATTGAAACAATATCCTCCAGGTCTCATAGATGTAGACCCAGCTTTGATGGTCTCATTTGAATGGAAGCTAAAGCTTCTGACAACAACATATATGTCGAGTGCCCATCGTCAAAGGCAGTTTCTCAAGAAGTCTTTAGTCCGGCAGAGCTCCAGGTTTGTGTAGTGTTTACCTTTTAGACCAGGTTGCAAGAAAAGACCACTGACTCCAATTAAAATCAGATTAAAGCAAGCTTATTATTTCCACCACCCTGGCTGCCTCTCCCTCCCAAAACGTTGGGAACAGGAGAGCAGCCCAGCTTTATAGCCCAGAAAGTTACACAAAAGTGGGGTTAAAAATAACAGAATTCTGACAAGCATCACACTAATGGTATTTTACATTTTTGTTTGCTGGCCCCAACATCAGAATTTATGAGGACCATTAGAGCCTCAGAGAGTGTCGTCTGGCCAAGGAAGGCCAATATTTATGAGGTGTCAACAAAGTTTCAGAGAGGGCTGTTATCTGGTCAGAGAGCCAGGCATGGGTGAGTTCAAGGCACGGGCAGGCTTTCCAAGCAGGTTCAGATCTTGCTGCAATTTATAGTTAAGCCAAAATTATCTTTTCACGGCTTTGTGGCAAGATGGCTCCCAATTTTAATAAAAGATCAGGTTGGGTCAATCATTCCCCCCTTTTCTAATGTGTTTTTTTTTCATATATTTGATTGGGTAGGAAGAGCACTGTGGGAATTTTAATCCCTCAGGTAATAGTCTCCCGATTTTTTGAACTCACCCAAAAACAGGTCTCCCTGATTTTACCTGACTTAATTAATTACTTATATTGATATTCTATTTATTTTTGTCTCCATTGTTGTAAGAAGAGAGGCGTCACTCATTTAGACTTCTTCTGAGCTGAGAGAGGGTGACGTGACGGGGCACCGCCTGAGGGACATTAGTCGCCTTTTAGAAGTCAGTTAGGTTTGAAGTCTGGATGGGGAAGAACAGGTAGTAAAGTCATCTGGGGATGGGTTCTTCTATGAGAGAAACAAAAAAACATGAGTACTTAATAAATGTTGCAGCAGCTGGAACATGTCACTGTATAGAAGTTCCCTCACCAGTCTTTAATATCCCCAGTTATCAGGACTGTCAACTTAATATTTAACTTTTAGTGTTACATTTGTCCCTCCCCATAAGATTCAGTTTAATAATTTAATGTCATCTGATCTTGCCAAATATTTTTACTAGTGTGACCTCTGTGTCTAAGAGAGAAACCTTTAATTCTCTTACTCATTGCTGGATAATCATACTAACAAATACCAAGCCTATGTGTTTAGGTTAAGAATATCTGTAGGCCTTAAACTAAAAACTTCTGCCACTGGCAGATAATCTTGATAGCCTCTTTTTATAGTTATCAGGCATTCCTGTCTGAGAATCCTTCTTTGTAGCCTCCAGACTTACTTATTTTGGGAGGCTAACATAAAGTGTATACCTTAAAATATTATTATTACTATTATTATATAAAATGCCCAGAAATGGCTGTAATTTGTTTTTAACTGTCTTTTCTAAGTGTTTAAGATGAAGCAGTCAAACTGACTTTTGTTTCTATCTATTCTGAACAGTCAGCTGAGATTTTATGGGAGTCATTCCTGGGGAAACTTGAGAGCAGCTTCTCAGTTCTGCTAGTGCCATTTGCGCTAGGTGGGTCCAGGTCTTGCTTGACCATGTGGCTTCCCTCGGAAGCATCATGGATGTTTCCCTTCTCTGATGACTCTCCTCTTCGTAGCAAATGCACTGATTGGCTTTCTGTTCTCCAGTGGTCTCATTAATCTCCCTGATCAGGAGGTTATGCGGTTCAGAGTTGCAAAGCTCTTTAGAGAAGTCCGCTGTTCCCTGGATACAGACTGACTCAGAGGGCAAGAGCCAAATATTGGTTTTCTTGTCCCTTTTCTTATAACTTTAATTTTAAATCCTAATCTTAAACATCCATCAAATAAATTTTAACAGACTTATATAAAGAATACTGGGCTTTAATGTCTATAATTTAAAATTATTTATCTTTTTATTATTTGGGATCAGTATTATTCTTTCTGTCTTGTAGGTGATGGCTAATTATCTTAAATTAACCAATGTTGTGTTCTTAAAGCAACACTGCTGTAAAACACTAACAGGGAATCTTTATATCACCCATAAGGAAATTACAAAATAAAATTAACAACAGTAAACAAACTTAGTTCGTGTAATAGCTACCCTAAAATTTTTGGCTGAGTTATACATTATATCCTCTGTTTGAGATGCTAGTAATGTTGACAGGAAAAAAAAAACTTTTGAAAATAACTTTAAATGAAATAACATCTGACCTACTGCTTTCGCAGTCATTCTCACATAATAAGATGGGACACAGAGCCTTATCTCAGGTAAGGCAGGGCTCTTTATTAATCTTAAGTGTTTTAATTCTAAAGCTAATCTTTGTTTTTTAAATATCATTTTACAAAGTTTACATAAATTATTTGAGGTCACATGAACATTAGCTAACACCCTATGATATAGCTTTTAAAACATGAATTAAAAAAAGGCTGAAAGTTTTTAACCTTTACATAGATTAGGCTCTCATTAACTTAAATACATTTAAATTGTTCCCCAATATAAAAAGTAACATAAAAGTTTACATATCTTATTGACAACAGGTAAATAAATCCTATATATATATATATATATATATATATATATATATATATATATTTTACCATACAACTTCAGAACACCAGCTTGATATAATGCTCTTTTAAAGTTTCTACCTTACAGACTTGTATACCTGGAAGATATGAGCACATTAATAGCATCACAATTGCATTGATTTTTCTACATTAACCAAGTTTAGCTTTTAAAGAAATGGCAGTACAGTGCTCTAAAATAACAGTTCTTATTTAATCAGTTGTTTAATTTTTATGGTTGCTTGCTCTAGAAAAATAAAACTTAATAACCACAATGTTATGGGTAAACTTATGTTTTAAGAAATTTTTGTCTCTTAAACACATGACTGATTTTTACAATCTTATACAGACTTTAGGACAAACTTATACAGACCTTAGTAAATCAATCAGATATCTAACAAAAGTACTCATGAAAGAGTAATCCGATATCAAATTTACTTTACTTATTTATCAAAATATTAGACAAATGTATTGAACAGTGTACCATTTTTTGTTGAAGAAAAAGTCCTAGAACCAAGGCATATTAGACTTTTTGTTGGCATTAATATTTTATTAGATTTTTGAACACCTAGAAAAACTTGTAAGGTTAAATTTAAAGACATTTATTTTTATCTGTTTATCCAATTTAAATTGTACCAATTAAATCATGTGAATTTAAGATCTTTGGATCCACGTTTTAAAATTTGTTTATATGAGTGCTTTTTTTATGAGTGCTCCTTATATGTGTTAATTTGTATAACATATATATGATATACGGATATATGTATATATAGACATACAACACTAACAAAAGTGTGCACACATAATAATAGTAAAGGCCTTGTAGCTTTTTGCAGTTGAAATCTCCATTGCAATGTTTCAAAACCTCCACTGTTGGTCAAAGATAGAGCTGATCAGAAAAACATTAACCTAGGTCTGTAGGATCAAAATCATGAGCTCAAAAAAAGAATACAGAATCTAAGGAAAAAAATAAGAGTCCTAGAAAAAATGACTGGCCAGTAATTAGTAAATACCATACAATTTACCTTTTTTCCTGCCTTAGGCCTCAGATCAGTCTCCTACTGAGCTTGCAGGCTTCTTTCATTTGCATTTCAACAAAAGTCCTTGCTGAGGTCTGAAAGGAGCAGGGTAAAACTGCTATTCTGAGCAGACACCTCAGGCCTAAGGCATTTTAACCATAATTTTGAGGTTCGGATGTTGAAAATTATGATACAATTTTAAGATGAAATTCACAAAATTTTATATCTTTACATCTTGTTTTGTCAACAGATACCATAATATGATTTACTATCCTTGTCCAAATTAATGCACTGGTACACACTGTGATATTTTCTCAGTCTACCCAATTCAAAATTGGTGAAAAATAAAACTGAATGTTTGGGAAGTTACTTGCCAACTTGGAAGTAGAGTGCTTTAGTTTTCCATCCTAAGCATTTAAGTTATCTGGCATGATTTATCTGAAATCATAAACTAAACAATTACCTAAACCCGACTTTTAACTGCAAGATTGAGCAATGCTACAAAAACCCATCCAGATACCAGATTGTTACAATAAAACATCATCATTTAGACACACATTGAACTAATATCATTCCCAAGATACAATTTATAATATCAGCACATTATTGCACATGTCTTAAAGGGCCAGAAACAAAGACACAAGACAGACAGAAAGGAGCTCCAGACTATGGCTGACAGACAGAAGCCTTAAAAACAGAGCAGATAAGAGAAAAATCTCCTACACCAGTGGCAGGATAGATGTCCTCACAAGGGGATCAGATGTTTTCACAGACGGCAACCTGAAATGTAATATCAAGGGTTTCCATGGTGACTTTACTGCATTTAGTGTCTCCTTTTTCTTTTTCTTTTTTTTAAGAAGACAGAGGTGGCATAATCCTTACAGTGCAGGGAACAAAGGAAGGAATTCCCTGAAGCAACAGGGCTTTGGTAGATCCTGGGAGTCCCTCAGTCCCTCCTTTTACTTATAGGATTAGCTCCTCTGGTTTGGTTCCACCCCAATCTCGCTCCATCTCCTAACATTTCAGTAGTCAGCTCTCAAAAAGTTCCAGGGTCGGGGGGTTATCAAAATTTGTAACTTAAATTTCGGTTTCTGACCTTGAAGCGAATTAATACCTATTTAATAATGAGGACAGGGTTTGAGAAAAATAAAAAGGGAGGTTTACTGCTTTGCTAACAAAGCAGAAACACAGGGGACTCTGCCCAAAGGATGTGACTCTCTTGAACTGGAGCAACAAGGGGTTTTAAAGGAGTTTCCATTGTTAACCTGGGAGATACTCTGTTCTTTGGTGGCCAGCAGGCATTGCCCTCTGCAGTGGGTGAGTTCCAGGCTGCCAGCTAGGGGCTTCTCTCATCCTGCTTAACAAAGGGGGGTAAACTTCAACACAGTTTTTTAGAACACAGTCCAAAGGGTGTAAGGCTTACTTGCTTTATTACCCATTTTTACGTCCAATATCTTTAAGTTTTTACCACAGAAATCACACAACAAAATGCACAAAAACAAACAAACAAAAAAACATATAGAACACAGAACAAAACACAAAGAAACAGAAACCTGGTGAAGATACAGAAAAACAGAGGAGCAATGAAATGTCTTGCTGAAGCTCCGGGGTAGGAGCTCCTGCGTGCCCGGCTGCACCTTTCTACCCTTTCACAGAAATTCCATACAGAACAGAACAGAGGACAGAACAATTCTTGTTACTGTCCTGGACTGGAGTACATGTGAGCCTCCCCAGGCCACCACTCTGTCATCAGAAGACATCTCCCTTAACCGGATATCAGATGTTATAAAGGCACCACCTACCTATGGAGGCCTCCTCCACCAGGTGCTTGCTAATAGTTTTAGTGCGATGGTTCACTGCAGTGCTCCCTGGACCGAATGCTCACTCCAAGGCTTTGGAACTTGGCTCTCCAGCCCTGAGCCCTGGAGGAAAGGCCAGCGTCAGAATTTCCAGCAGTCTGGTCTTATGATCTGGTCACGTCATCTCGCTGGGGAAGTCCAAAATGTTAGACCAGGATGCAAGAAAATACCACTGACTCCAATTAAAATCAAATTAAGGCAAGCTTATTAGTTCAACCAGCTAGGCTGACTCTCCTTCTCAAAACGGCGGGAAAAAGACAGCATCCCCACCTTTCCTACACCCCAGCTTTATAGCCCAAAAAGTTACACAAAAAGGGAGTATCAGAAAACAGAACTTTGACAAGCATCACACTAATTGTAGTTTACATTTTTTATTTGCTGGCCCCAGCATCAGAAATTATGAGGACCATTAGAGCCTCAGAGAGGGTCGTTGTCTGGCCAGGGAAGGCCAATATTTATGAGGTTTCAGTAAGGTTTCAGAGAGGGCTGTGATCTGGTCAGTAAGACAGGCATGGGTGAGTTCAAGGCATGGGCAGGCATTCCAAGCAGGTTCAGAATTTGCAGTAATTTATAGTAAAGCAAAAATTATCTTTCCATGGCTTTATGGCAAGATGGCTCCCAATATTAATAAAAGATCAGGTTGAGTGATCACCCCTGTCCCTTCCTTTTGGAAACTCCTCTACCACCTCCAAGGTTGTGAACTCCTGAGCATTTTCCATTCCAGATAAGTATTCACAGAATGTCTAACTCTTCTCCTCTAATTGTGTCTTACTTGGGGCAAAGGTAATGTCAAAGCATTGTTCTGGATGAGAGTGGGAAGATTATTGTATATCACATATTTGCATACACATTGGATTCATTTTCCAATTTTCCATTTGAAATACTGAATTCCTGGCACTAACCCATACCCTACTAGACTCTGACTAATAATCCTAATATGATGGTGAAACATAACCCAAGCAGAATAGAAATACAAGCCGTTCAGAGGAGGCATGGTGTGTAGTTGGAATTGCCTTTTGCATTATATAGTATAGGAGCTATAAATCTAGTCAATTTTTTGTTGAAATAATTCTACATGTGTTTTTAAAGTTAACAAATATGGGAATCCTGTCTCCCTTTCTCTGTAGCACATGTATTTTTATATGCACATAGAGAATCCTACCTGGTATCACACGTACATACTTGTGAGGTGGCTGAATTGGCAGATACAAGTTGTGAGAAGAGATCACTACTCCTAAACGCTGTTCAAACTGAAAATTCAACCTATGGGTGAGCTTCCTAGTTCAATAACATTATACATAAATCCATGTTCAGTAAAATGAATATCTTTGCATCTGTGGATTATATATATTTCATGATGAATTTCGATTGGCATATATATTGCTACTTTTTTTCTTTCTTTGATTGTTCAAAACGTTACAAAGCTCTTGACATATCATATTTCATACATTAGATTCAAGTGGGTTATGAACTCCCATTTTTACCCCAAATAAAGATTGCAGAATCACATTGGTTACATATCCACATTTTTACATAATGCCCTATTAGTTAATGTTGTATTCTGCTACCTTTCCTATACTCTATGATCCCCCCTCTTTCCCCCTCCCATCTTCTCTCTCTACCCCATCTACTGTAATTAATTTCTCTCCTTGTTTATTTTCCCATTCCCTTCACAACCTCTTATATGTAATTTTGTATAACAATGAGGGTCTCCCTTCATTACCATGCAATTTCCCTTTTCTCTCCCTTTCCCTCCCACCTCATGTCTCTGTTAATGTAAATCTTTTCTTCCTGCTCTTCCTCCCTGCTCTGTTCTTAGTTGCTCTCATTATATCCAAGAAGACATTTGGTATTTGTTGTTAAGGGATTGGCTAGTTTCACTAAGCATAATCTGCTATATTACCATCCATTTCCCTGAAAATTCCATGATTTTGTCATATTTTAGTTCTGCGTAATACTCCATGGTGTATAAATGCCACATTTGTTATCCATTCATCTATTGAAGGGCATCTAGGTTGGGTCCACAGTGCAGCAATTGTGAATTGTACTGCTAAGAACATCGATGTGGCAGTATCCCAGAGTTACACTATTTTAAGGTCTTCGGAAATAGTCCAAGAAGGGCAATAGCTGGGTCAAATTGTGGTTCCATTCCAAGCTTTCCCAGGAATTGCCATACTGCTTTCCAAATTGGCCGCACCAGTTTGTGGGAACAGCTCTCCTCATAGGCCTCATTTGGTCCATCTTCTCTACATTAAGAAGAGAGAGGCTTACTCAGACACAACCCTTCATCCTGACCAGGTTGTTTGCCAGGTTGTTTTGGTCTTTCAGGTCTTTCATAGCTGCCTACATCTTCTCCAGGGATCAAATATGCATGGACCTTTGAGGTTCTCAGTAGGTGGCAGATCCCCTACATTGCTGTATTGCAAGATGAACCCTGTCCCTTCTCTTTTGTAAAGTTAGATTGAGGGAACAGTGTATGGTTAGGGTTAATAACATGTTCAATTTGGGTTCGGAATCATTCTGATTGATGAATAATGGTATTGGGAACCTGCGATATTTATAAAACTATAGAGGTGAAATATAAGTATAAAAACAGAAATCTAGGTAAGATTTGTAGCCCAGAAGGGAATGAGGCCCTTTATTGGGATACTTAGCTTTTAATTATGTTCTGCACGTTTGTCTCAGATAAATTGATAATCAATGGCATAGGACCTTGTACCTTGGAAGATTGATTGTAGAAGAGAACATACACTCAAATTTGGATAGTCGGTAGGATTAGGAAGAGAGTCGGTAGGTTTAGGAAGAAAAGTGAGTATAAAATTTGGATCAAATGTTCTTTAGCAATACGGTTTCATTTACACAGTGAATGTAAATGTCAGCACATGCGAAGAGTCAGTCACAATGATGAACTGCGGAAAATATAGGAAAGAAGATATCAATAGAGACATTACAAAATCAGGCAATTGTAAAGTGAATGATAGGTTTACACATTTTCAACAGGATCGAGATTGAATACATAATTTTAGGAAGAAACAAATATGTAGTCACCAATAGAAATGACATTTGAAAGCATTATGCAAACTGGAAATGGATGTTTTTAGTAATCCATATTCAACTACCATTTAGGATTTGGTGCAATCATAAGTGTGACCTTTGCATTTTGTGCCCAGAAAATTATTGTGATAAAATATATATGTAGATCATGTGACATGAGTATTTTTTCCACCATTTCTGTGAGCAATATTTTAAGACATATAAATTAGTATTGGGGGTACAAAGTGGTGTACCCTGTGTCTATGAATATAGAGATAATGCATGAATAGAACATACTGTAAATAAATAATATAACTGGTTCCACTTTAAATAATGGATTGAATTGTTATCTGAAAATATATAAGAAATCATATATTGACATACAATCAATAATTCCAACCAGTTATATATCTAATTGTCATCTTTGGGTTATTGTTTATCATGAAGTGTGTGTGAGTTTTGCTTAAAAAGTGATTATGGAAATCGAAAATAATGTGTTTGGAAAGAAGTCTCATGAAATTACCAGTCAAGAAATATGGAGGAATCCATGTGTTCTGAAGCAGGAAGTGATTGAAAGTGAAACAAATGCCTATAAATTTGCTAAATTGTCGATGAAATATATATCCTGTGATGTGCATAAACTGAGGAAATAGTATGTACCAGTGTTGAATAAAAATGAACGTCAAAGTACACATCATGTACCATTGGAATCTACTTGCATTGATGTTAAACTGGGTCAGTTACTGTAAAAATATTAGGATTCGCGTGCATCACTCACCGAAGTTAGTTTTCTTTTTTTTTTAATTTTTATTTATGCTTGTTCAAAACATTACATAGTTCTTGATACATCATATTTGTCACTTTGATTCAAGTGGGTTATGAACTCCCATTTTTACTCCGTATACAGATTGCAGAATCACATCAGTTACACATGCATTGATTCACATATTGCCATACTAGTGTCTGTTGTATTCTGCTGCCTTACCTATCCTCTGCTATCCCCCCTCCCCTCCAGTCTCCTCCCCTCTTCTCTCTCTACCCCCTCTACAGTAATAAATTTCTCCCCCTTGTATTATTTTTCCCTTTCTTCTTGTATGTAATTTTGTATAACCCTGAGGGTCTCCTTCCATTTCCATGCAATATCCCTTCTCTCTCCCTTTCCCTCCCACCTCTCATCCCTGTTTTAATGTTAATCTTCTTCTCATCCTCTTCATACCTATTCTGTTCTTAGTTAACCTCCTTATATCAAAGAAGACATTTGGCATTTGTTTTGAAGGGATTGGGTAGCTTCACTTAGCATAATCTGCTCTAGTGCCATCCATTTCCCTGCAAATTCTATGATTTTGTCATTTTTTAATGCAGAGTAATACTACATTCTGTATAAATGCCACATTTTTTTTATCCATTCATCTATTGAAGGGCATATAGGTTGGTTCCACAGTCTTGCTATTGTGAATTGTTCTGCTATGTACATTGATGTAGCAGTGTCCCTGCAGCATGCTCTTTTTAGGTCTTTAGGGAATTGACCGAGAAGGGGAATAGCTGGGTCAAATGGTGGTTTCATTCCCAGCTTTCCAAGAAATCTCCATACTGCTTTCCAAATTGGATGCACCAATTTGCAGTCTCACCAGCAATGTACAAGTGTACCTGTTTCCCCACATTCTCACCAACACTTGTTGTTTGACTTCATAATGGCTGCCAATCTTACTGGAGTGAGATGGTATCTTAGGGTGGTTTTGATTCACCTTTCTCTGACTACTGGAGATAGTGAGCATTTTTTCATGTACTTGTTGATTATATGTCCTCCTCTGAGATGTCTGTTGAGGTCCTCGGCCCATTTGTTGATTGGGTTATTTGTTATCTTATTGTTTAATTTTTTGAGTTCTTTGTATACTCTGGATATTAGGGCTCTATCTGAAGTGTGAGGAGTAAAGATTTGTTCCCAGAATTTAGGCTCCCTATTTACCTCTCTTATTGTTTCTTTTGCTGAGAAAAAACTTTTTGCTTTGAGTAAGTCCCATGTGTTGATTCTAGTTATTAACTCTTGTTATTAACTCTTGTGCTATGAATTTCCTATTGAGGAATTTGAAGCCCGACCCCACAGTATGTAGATCGTAGCCAACATTTTTTTCTATCAGACGCCATGTCTCAGATTTGATATCAAGGCCCTTGATCCATTTTGAGTGAACTTTTGTGCATGCAAGAGAAAGGGATTCAGTTTCATTTTGTTACATATGGATTTCCAGTTTTTCCAGCACCATTTGTTGAAGATGCTATCCTTCCTCCATTGCATGCTTTTAGCTCCTTTATCAAATAGAATATTGTTGTAGCATTGTGGATTAATCTCTGTGTCCTCCATTCTGTACCATTGGTCCACCCGCCTGTTTTGGTACCAGTACCATGCTGTCATTGTTACTATTCCTCTGAAATTTAGTTTGAAATCTGGTATCGCTATACCGCCTGATTCACACATCCTGGTTAGAATTGCTTTTGCTATTCTGGATCTTTTATTATTCCATATGAATTTCATGATTGCTTTCTCTATTTCTACAAGAAATGCCGTTAGGATTTTGATTGGCATTACATTAAACCTATAGAGAACTTTTGGGAATATCACCATTTTGATGATGTTAGTTCTCCCTATCCATGAACAGTGTATATTTTTCCATCTTCTACGATCTTATTCTACTTCTCTTTTTAGGGTTCTGTAGTTTGCATTGTATAAATCTTTCACCTCTTTTGTTAGGTTGATTCCCAAGGATTTTAGTTTTATTTTTTGAGGATATTGTGAATGGAGTGTTTTTTTTTTCTCATTTCCGTTTCAGAAGTTTTGTCACTGATATACAGAAATGCCTTTGACTTATGAATGTTGATTTTATATCCTGCCACATTGCTGAAATCATTTCTTACTTCTAGTAGTTTTTTTTGTAGACCCTTTTGGGTCTTCTATATATTGAATCATATCAGCTGCAAGTAGTGATAATTTAAGTTATTCTTTTCCTATTTTCATGCCTTTTATTTCTTTCATCTGTCTAATTGCTCTGGCCAGTGTTTCGAGAACTATATTGAATAGAAGTGGTGGTAGAGGACATCTCTGTCTTGTTCCAGATTTTAGAGGGAATGCTTCAATTTTTCTCCATTCAGAATAATGCTAGCCTGAGGCTTAACATAGATAGCTTTTACAATGTCGAGGTAAATTCCTGTTATCTCTAGTTTTTCAAATGTTTTGAACATAAAGGGATGCTAAGGGTCTATCCTTCTTATGTATTTTTTGCAGAACCAAGCTTTAGTTTTGTAATTTTTTCAATAGTTTCTTTTGTTTCAATTTTGTTGTTTTCCGCTCTGATTTTAGTTATTTCTTGCCTTCTGCTACATTTGCTGTTGTTTTGCTCTTCCTTTTCTAGGGCTTTGAGATGAAGTGTGAGCTCATTTATTTGTTGTTCTTTCCTATTTTTGAAGAATGACGTCAAGGTGGTGAATTTCCCTCTTAAAACACCTTTCATTGTGTCCCATAGACTCCGATATGTTGTGTCTGTATTTTCATTTATCTTGAAGAATTTTTTGATTTTCTCATTTATGTCTTCTGTAACACATTAATCATTCAGTAACATGTTGTTTATTTTCAATGTGATGTAGGATTTTTCCTTCCTTCTTTTTCATTGGTTTCCAGATTCATTCCATTATAATCCAATAAAATTCATGGTATTAAGTCCACCCTTTATATTTACTGAAGGTTGCTCTATGGCATAATATATGGTCTATTTTTTAGAAGGATCCATGTGCTGCTAAAAAATATTATATCCACTTATTGATGATTGATATATTCTATATATGTCAGTTAAGTCTAGGTTATTGATTGTGATATTGAGTTCTATAGTTTCTTTATTCAACTTTTATTTGGAGGATCTGTCCAATGGTGAGAGAGGTTTGTTGAAGTCACCCATAATTATTGTGTTGTGGGCTATTTGATTCTTGAACTTGAGGAGAATTTGTTTTATGAACGTCACAGCACCATTTAATGGTGCGTAAATATTGATAATTTTTATGTCTTGTTGGTGAGTGGTTCCTTTTAACAGTATATAATTTCCTTCATTATCCCTTTTGATTAAATTAGTCTTGAAGTCGATTTAATTCGATTTGAGGATGGCCACCACTGCTTGCTTATGAGGACCGTGTGCATGGTATATTTTTTCCCAACCTTTCACCTTCAGCCTGCGTATGTCTTTTCCATTCAGATATGTCTCCTGGAGGCAACATATTGTTGGATTTGTTTTTTGAATCCAAGTTACAAGCCTATGTTGCTTTATTGGAGAGTTTAAGCCATTAATGTTTAGAGTTACTATTGATATATGGTTTCTACTGCCAGCCATGTTTGAATATTTATCGCTTTTTTAAATTTACTTTGTTTCTCCATGATTAGCTTTTCCCACGCCCTCTGTCATTACTGAGGCACTTCCCACTGATGGTTTTGGTTGTTGTTTTTCATTTCTTTCTCGTGTAGTGTTTTGCTCAAGACACTTTGCATTGGTGGTTTTCTGGCTGCAAATTCTTTTAGCTTTTGTTTATCATGAAAGATTTTTATTTCGTTGTCATACCTGAAGCTGAATTTTGCTGGATACAGAATTCTTGTTTGGCATCGATTGTCTTTCAATGTTTGAAATACGTTGTTCCAGGATCCTCTCACTTTCAGTGTCTGTGATGAAAAATAGGTTGCTAACCTTATTGGTTTACCCCTGAATGTAATCTTCCTCCTTTCTCTTGAAGCTTTTAATGTTTTCTCTTTGTTCTGTATATTGGAGAGCTTCATAACAATGTGTCTTGGCGTTGGTCTACTGTGATTTTGTGTGCTCTGTGTCCTGTAAGCATCTTCAATTTGTATATCCATTTCTTTTTTTATTTCTGGAAAATTTTCTGTAATTATTTCATTCATCAGGTTACTCATTCCCATGGTTTGAATCTCTGTACCTTCCTCTATCCAGATGACTCATAAGTTTGGTTTTTTTATGTTATACCATATCTCTTGGATGTTTTTCTCGTGATTTTTTACCAGCCTTTCTGTGTTGGCTAGACTCTTTTCAAGATGATATATTTTGTCTTCATTATGTGACATTCTGTCTTCTACTTGCTCCACTCGGTTAGTGATACTCTCAATTGAGTTTTTAATTTGGTTTATCGTTTCCTTCATTTCTAGAATTATTCTTTGAATATTTATAATCTCTATCTCCTGATAAAGAAGATTAACTTCTTCTTTTATCTGTTTATGTAATTCATTTTCAATGTGTTCTTTCATTGTATTTATTTGCTCTCTCGTATCCTCTTTAAGGTTCCATTTCATCTGTCTAAGGTATTCCTTGAGTTCTTTATATGACCATTTTTCTGATAATTCTAGGTCCTCCTGAATATTTAGGTTATCCTTCATTGTTTGTACTCCTTTTCTTTCTTGCTTTTTGATGCTGCTCATGTTACTTCTTGTTCTGTTTGAGTGCTGAGTTACTTCTTATTCTTATAAATTTATTTGAAGCTTGGGAGGAAAGATATTAGAAGGGATGGGAAGAAGTCACTAAAGAGAATGAGAATAGGCAGGTAGAATTCAAGGATGGGGGAATAAGAAAATTGAAAAGAAATGAAAAGACAAAAAAAATAGAAAATAAAGAAAGAAATAATTTTTTTTAAAAATAATAATGATAATTAAAAAATGAAAATTAAAATTTAAAATAATAATAATAATAGTAAAATTAAAAAAATAAAAACATTAAAATAAGTTAAAGAACAACACAAAAAATTTAAATGAAAGAAAAAAAATAAAAATAAAATAATAATAATAATAATACATGCAGTCATAGAGTTCAATTAACTTCTCTTCCAGTAGGTGGAGCTGTGCTCACTGGGCCAAGCTTCTCCTCACAATAGGTGGCAACCAATCACTGTGCAGCAGCTCTTCCTCCCAGACTGGGCGGGTCTCTAATCCTGAGTGCCTAGGAACTTCTCTAGTGTTTCCTCAAGCCAGGCTCCGCTCAACTGTGACGCTCACCACAATACTTGCTACACGTTAGGTCTCTGCTCCTGGTAGCCCTGTTTTCATCAACGCTTGGCACTCTCTCCCTGTTTGCCTCCCTCAGACCCTAAGTTTGTAGAGCTTGGGGCTGGAAACCCCCAGCGAATTTGCTTGCTCTCTGGTATCCATGCCCACATTAGCTGGTGTAAGAGACCTCAGTTGTCAGCACTGGTAGGAGCGGTAGCCAGGAATTCCACGCCACAAGTCCCACAGCACACATAATTCCCTCGGTCTGGCCATCTTTCTCACGGGAGACCTGGGAGGGCCCCTTAAGGGAGAGCTGGGAGGGGCCCTTAATGTTTCCCCGCTGTGTGGAGAGAGATGCATAGGGAATTACACACCTGTCGTACTGGTTTCAATGAAGTTATCTCCTCTGCCCATGACATTAGTTCTCTTCCACGGTGGTATCCCATGCAAATGGTGACCATTCGTTCCTTTTGCCAGGTGACCAATGCAATGGATGGGTCCTGACTGTGTCTCCAAAGCCCCATTTCAATCCAGTGGCCTTTTACCTCTGTAAATTCAGAAGGGCCGACCAGTTATTTCAGAGGGAACGTTAGTTCTGAGTCACAAGAAGCAGGCAAATCTGAGCTTCTATGCAGCCGATCCGGTCTCTGTGTGTTTTCTCAGGGGCCCAGACTGTTCGCACCAGATCCACGTCAGGTCAGCATTGCCTAATGATTCTGAACAAACAGCATTTAGACAGTTTACCACTCCCTATGCCTGCGCAGCTAATGAGGTCAGATACTTGATTTCTCCATGTCCGCCACCATGTTGGATCTCCTATATTGCTACTTTTTAATGTCTGTGCGTGTGCGTGTGTGTGTGTGTATATATATATATATATATATATATATATATATATATATATATATATCAATATAAGATTTCTTATATATTTTTAGATATCAATTCAATTCATTATTTAAAGTGGAACCAGTTATATTATTTATTCACAGGATGGTCTATTCATGCATTGTCTCTATATTCATAGACACAGGGTACACCTCTGTGTACCCCTAACACTAATGTATATGTCTTCAAAATATTGCTCCCAGAAATGGTGGAAGAAATACTCATGTCACCTGGTCCACATATATATTTTATCACAGTAAAATTATGAACATAAAATGTAAAGGTCACACTTATGATTATACCGAAGCCTAAAAGAAAAGTGAAAATGTTTAACTAAAAACATCCATGTGAAGGTTGCCTAATGCTCTCAAATGTCAATCCTATTGGTGACAACATATTTGTTTCTTCCAATGATTATATATTCAAATTAAACCCTGTTGAAAATGTCTAATCCTATAACTCACTTTATACTTTGCCTGATTTCATAATGTCTCTATTGATACCTGCTTTCCTACTTATTTTCCCCAGTTCATCATTGTGACTGACTCTTCATATGTGCTGACATTTTCATTCATTCTCTAACCGAAAACCTATTGCTAAAGAACTTTTGGTCCAAATACTATACTCACTCTTCTTCCTAAACCTACCGACTATCTTCCTAATCCTACCGACTATCCATTTTTGACTGGATGTTCTCTTCTACATTAAATCTACCAAGGTACAAGGTCCTGTGCTTCAAATCATACCTAGATTTCTGTTTCCATACTTATATTTCACCTCTATGTTCTTGTAATTATCGCAAGTTCCCAATACCATTATTCATCGCACAGAATGATTCCTAACCGAAATTGAACCTGTTATTAACCCTAAACATACACTGTTCCCTCAATCTCATTTTACAGAAGAGCAGCGACAGAGTTGTTCTTAAAATACAGGGAATTAGGGGACCTTCCACCTGCTGAAAACCTCAAAGGTCCATGCAGAAATGATACCTGGAGAAGTTGTAGGGAGGTATGAAAGACCTGAGAGAGCAAAAGTCCTATTCCATGGCAAACAACCTGGTCAGGATAAAGGGATGTGTCTGAATCAGCCTCTCTCTACTTATGTTAGAGAAGATGGACTAAACCAGACCTGTGTGGAGAGCTGTTCCCAGGTGCCTATGGTTGATATACCATTCTAACTTGTGCAAGTGTTCCAGGAAGTAGGAGCAGCCTCCATCTCATGGGACCCTTGGAAGCAAGTGTTAGGACAAACTGGTTGCCAAGGCAGTGACCTCATTCATTCAATTCCAAAGAAAGTGACATACCTCATTTCCTTGGTGATGGAACTCTATGATCTTTGTATCCTAGTGGCCAGGCACCCAGACGCTATCCCATTCCCAGTCACAGTGGTCTCACTTGTTTGGATTTACCAAGGACAGAGTCAGTATTTCTTGGTACCTACTAATGTGAGGATGGCCAAATGCCAGGAGAGCACTGAAGAGGTACCTTTTCTGAGAAAGCCAGTAGTGGCTCACCACTTTTTCCTGACAACTTCACAGAGTTAGCCAAGGAAACCAGACCTGAGAGAGGACAGACTATTTCGAAGGAATATAGTATGGCCGAGCAGTTAGAGGACACTCCAGATAGTCACAGACCTACTTGGGGGAAGGAGGTGCCATTGTGGGAGTGGGTGTGGGTTTGTGGTTTTGTCTCATGTTCTAACAAAAGGTAGGAATGGCGGTTTGTTTGGATTGAAGTGGACTGTTTCGAGTAAGTCATTTGACAAGGTGAGTGTTTCTATGTTTGTGTATCCGACTATGTCCATTGTTGTAGACATTAGAAAAGAGAATGCATTAATGGATGTGTCCTGTCTAGTATAAATCTTACCATAATTCATCCTGCTCAATTTATGAATGGACTGCACCTTGTCTTATCGATGGGCAACACCTGCTATCATCCTAAGTTCCTGTTTTCTTCCTGAATTCTGGCCAGTCTCCAGAATAGGCTCAGGGATTTGTGTCCAAGATATGTACCACCTCCAAGCTCTGTGTCATGGCCATATACTGGATAGCTGAAGAGAATGGAGATCATCTCAGAAAACTCAGATATCAGTGTGACCAGGAAAGTCTCAGTGGAGAAACCCTGCTTTGGGCCTTTTGCTTACCTTTTGTTCTGTTGCCCTGAATGTCAGGAAGGTCTTTGCCTCAGGCCACCCCTTTGTGAAGCCTGAAGAAAACAGTTTTAAATTTGAAATGAATAGGCATCACCTGTGGCTCTTTGCTTAATTGCTTTGGAAAGGGATGTGTCTGAATTAGCCTCTTGGCCTTGTATGTGGCTGTGATTTTTATTCTCAGCACATGATGGATCCAAAGAATGATCGCATGTGCGCATCCAAAACCAAAATGGCCAAAAGATCAGTCATTGTGGATGAAGTCTCTCGCCTTCTTCTGTTAGGTTCCTGACATCCATCAAGTGAGAATACTGATCCTTTGGGTCAAATGAGTTCTTGAAATCTCTGCCGAGGTGCTTGGCTTTTCTCATGACTTTATTTCACATAAATATTCCATACCTGAAAGTCAGTAGGCCTCAAATTGGAGAAACAGAGCAGCATGAACGGCAGGCTTATTTGACCACTCCTGGTTTATATTAAGAGTGTCCAGGCCACCCTGACTTTAGGAAAATGAGGGGCAAGTGAGCTTATTTTGGACACTACCAATGGCTGCACCCCTCATGGAAACCTCCAGCCAGAGGTCATGATGAGTGACTATATGGAAGAAAATGAGGGCCATGTGGGAGTGTTTTGGTTTTGATTGTGGTCATTTGTGTGGCTGTTGGAAGAAATGTCTGGGTCCACCTGGGCTTGAACTCTGGTGTGATTCCCCATAGAGACTGAGTTCTGGAACTCACCTCAGAGAAGTATTGCCATGAATTGTTTTGGGATTTTAGGAGGCCACGCATGAGAGTTGCCCTTGGAAACTGAGATCTGGCTTTCCACAGAGCACTGGGAATCTCAGCCAGGATATCACATGATATAATTGTGAAAAACTTGCAGCCATAGTTGAGAGTCAAAACACACATGGACCTCACATTTTACACCTCAATGTGCCTGGCTTCATATGACCTTTTCCCCACTCTTTGGGAAGCCTTGCCTGTGAGAGTTCTCCAGAGTTTTCATTTAAATTAGCTTCCTCAACATTTAGTGGTTCCTGAATGAATTGAAACCCAGAGTTTCTCCAACTTCATCCTTGAAAAATGGCTTGATAAATACCATGAATTTTTGGAAGTTCCCACAACCAGGTGGCACTGGAGAACATTTGGATGTCCTGTTGCTGATCATGAGTATACCAGACAATGCCTTGATTGACTGGGTTTCATGAAAATGGTGTAGAACAGAGATGCCAGTAAGTTGGAGCCTGCTGAGTAGTGGGCCTAGAGCAGTGGTGGGCAGGTGTGTGATGAAACATCAGTGGTAGGGCCATGAGGATCTACCATTGGATTCCAAATGGCTTGTGAATGACATGGTGCAGCCAGCATTCCCTTATATGTAAAGGCATCTTGTTATATGGTGAGGTTTCAGGGCAATGTTCTGAATCAGGTTGATATGGACGAGGGGGCAATGGGCCAAGCTAGGAGGGATAGAAGCCTGGTTGGTGCATTCTCCTGCAGACCCTGACCCAACACACGTGACAGAACTCCCTCCAGCAATATGTCCCAGTTGAGCTCCTGGTATTTCGTGAAGCAAATACCAAACTCCCAGTGCAGCAGGAAAAACACCACAAAAAGTGTAGGAGGACCAAATGGCTTCGCAGTCAACACGGAGAGACACTTAGTCCTCAGTGGTCACAGTTTACCTACAAAGAGAGGATTCAGCATTGCTGCCTCATGTTCATTGGAAAATAAGAAACCATGTCCTTCATGTCACATAGATGCAGAACCAGCTTTGATTGTCTCACTACTAAAGAAGCCACATCTCCTGACAACAACATATATTTCCAGTGCCCAAACTCAGAGGCAGTTTCTCAAAAAGTTTTTAGGCTCTCAGAGCTCCCTGTTTGTGTTGTGTTTTCCCTGTCCCTTACTTTTGGAAACTCCTCTACCACCTCCATGGTTATGAACTCTTGAGCATTTTCCATTCCAGATATGTATTCACTGATTTTCTAACTCTTCTCCTCTAATTATGTTTTACTTGGGGTGAAGGTAATGTCAAGGCATTTTTCTGGATGAGAGTGAGAGGATATCAGACCTTAACAGATATTTGTGAAGCACATATTTGCTTACACATTGAATTCATTTTCCAATTTTCCTTTTGAAATACTGAATCCCTGACACTAACCCATACCTACTAGAATCAGACAACTCATCCTAATATAATGGAGAAAAATAACCCAAACAGAATAGAAATTCAAGCAGTTCAGAGGAGGCATCTTGTATAGTTGGACTTGCCTTTTGCATTATATAAGGTAGGAGTTATAAATCTAGTCAATTTTTATTTGAAATAGTTCTCCATGTGTTTTTAAAGATAACAAATGTGTGAAATCCTGTTTTCCTTTCTCTGTAGCCAATTCACACATGTATATTTATATGCACATATAGAATCCTACCAGGAATCCCACGTACATTTTTGTGAGGTTTCTCACTTGGCAGATTCAAATTGTGAGAAGAGATCACTCCTCTTAAACGCTGTTAGAAATGAAGATTCAAACTATAGGGGAGCTTTCTAGTAGAACAACATTATACATATACTCATGTTCAGTAAAATAATTATTTTTGCATCTGTGGATGATATATATTTACTGATGAATTTTGATTTTCATATATATTGCTGCTTTTTAATGTCTGTGTGTAGTTTGTGTGTGTGTGTGTGTGTGTGTGTGTGTGTATATATACACACACACTATTCAGATTTTTAATATATAAAATATATGTGTCTTATATACACTTTCTAAATTCATTCATGTTCATGTATATGGATTTATAATCAACTTTTCACAAGATTATTTTCTGAAATATTCATCCACCTGAAATACATATTTGTTTCCTAGTACTGAAAACAAACTTCAGTGAATGGTGCCTACAAATTCTAATAATTTTACAGTAACTGACCCAGTTTACCACCAATGCAAGTAGATTCCTATGGGACATGATATGTAATTTGAGGTTCATTTGTATTCAACACTGGTACATTATTATTTCTTCAGTTTTTGCACATCATACGATATATATTTCATCCACAAGTTCACAAATTTACAGGCATTTGTTTCAACTTTAATCAATTCCTGTTTCAGAACACAAGTATTATCAGGGTTTCTGAACTCGTCTTTTCATGACGCTTCTTTCCAAACAAGTTATTTTCGATTTCCATAATCACTGGTGAAGTAAAACTCACACCCTTCGTGATAAACCAAAACAGTAATATTACCATTATATGTATACCATTTTGGAAAGAATGATTGTATATCAATATAAGATTTCCTGTAATTTTTCAGATATCAGTTCAATCCTTTATTTATAGTTGGAACAAGTTATATTATTTATTCACAGTATGTTCTATTCATGCTTTATCTTTATATTCATAGACACAGTGTACACCTCTTTGGACCCCCAATACTAATTTTACGTCTTCAATATATTGCTACCAGAAATGGTGGAAGAAATACTTATGTCACCTGATCTACATATACATTTTATCACAGTAATATTCTGAAAAAAAATGGAAAGGTCACACTTATGACTGTACCAAAGCCTAAAAGGAAAGTGAACATGGATTAATAGAAACATCCATGTCCATGCTGCCTAATGCTCTCAAATGTCAATCCTATTGGTGACAACATATTTGTTTCTTCCTAAGATTATATATTCAAACTCAACCCTGTTGAAAATGTCTAATCCTATCACTCACTTTATATTTTGCCTGATGCAATAATGTCTCTATTGATATCTGCATTTCTACATATTTTCCCAGTTTATCATAGTGACTGACTCTTCATATGTGCTGACATTTACATTCACTCTCTAACCGAAACCATATTGCTAAAGAACTTTTGGTCTAAATCCTATAATCACTCTTCTTCCTAAACCTACCGACAATCTTTCTAAACCTACTGACTATCCCTTTTTGACTGGATGTTCTCTTCTACGTTCAATCATCCAAGGTACAAGGTCCTATGCCATTGTATATTGAATTATCTGAGACATCTTTAGAGAACATAATTCAAGCTAAGTATCCCAATCAAGGGCCCAATGCCCTTCTGGGTTTCAAATTATACCTAGATTTTTATTTTCATACTTATATTTCACCTCTACATTCTTGTAAATCTCACAGGTTGCCAATACCATTATTCATCGCACAGAATGATTCCTAACCCAAATTGAACCTGTTATTAACCCTAAACATACACTGTTCCCTCAATCTCATTTTACAGAAGAACAGGGACGGAGTTGTTCTTACAATACAGGAAAGTAGGGGACCTTCCACCTGCTGAAAACCTCAAAGGTCCATACAGAAATGATACCCGGAAAAGTTATAGGCAGCTATGAAGGACCTGAGAGAGCAAAAGTCATCTTCCATGGCAAACAACCTGGTCAGGATGAAGGGATGTGTCTGAATCAGCCTCTCTCTTCTTATTGTAGAGAAGATGGACCAAATCAGGCCTGTGTGGAAAGCTGTTCACGGGTGCCTATGGTTGATATACCATTCTAACTTGTGAAAGTGTCACAGGAAGTAGGGGCAGCCTCCATCTCATGGGAACCTTGGAAGCAACTGTTAGGAAAAAGGGGTGCCAAGGCAGTGGCCTCATTCAGTTCCAAAGAAAGTGACATATCTAATTTCCTTGGTGATGGAACTCTCTGAACTTGCTATCCAAGAACCAAGACACCGAGAGGCAATCCCAGTCCAAGTCCCTGTGGGCTCACTTGATTGGATTTTCCAAGGAAAGAGTCAGTCTTTCTCGGTACCTAATGATGTGAGTATAGCCAAATACCAGGAGAGCACTGAAGAGGTACTTTTCCTGAGAAAGCAGGTAGTGGCTCGCCACTTTTTCCTGACAACTTTACAGAGTTGGTCAAGGAAAGCAGATCTGATAGAGGACACGCCATTTCGGGGGAACATAATATGGCCCACCAGTCAGAGTTAACTCCGGAGAGTCACAGACCTACTTGAGGGAAGGAGGTGCCTTTGTGAGTGTAGGTTTGTTGTTTTGTCTCATATTCTGAGAATAGGTAGAGAAGGCGGTTTGTTTGATTTCGAGTGAACTGTTTCTAGTAAGTCGTTTGACAAAATGAGTGTTTCTATGTCTGTGTATCCCACTGTGTCCGTGGTTGTAGACATGAGAAAAGAGAATGCAACAATGGATGTGTCCTGTCTAGTAGAAAGCTTCCCATTATGCATCCTGCCTAATTTATGAATGGAGTGCAGCTTGCCTTATGGATGAGCAATACCTATTACCTTCCTAAGTCCCTGTTTTCTTCTGAATTCTGGCCACTCTCCAGAATAGGTTCATGGTTTTGTGTCCAAGATATGCAACAACTCCAAGGTCTGTGACATGGCCATGTACAGGATAGCTGAAGGGAATGGCCAGCATCTCAGAAAACTCAGATATCAGTGTGACCAGGAAAGTCTCAGTGGATATACCCTGCTTTTGGCCTTTTGCTTACCTATTGTTCTGTTGCCCTGAATATCAGGAAGGTCTTTGCCTCAGGCCACCCCTTTGTGAAGCCTGAAGGAAACAGTTTTCAAATGGAAATGAATGGGCATCACTTGTGGCTCTTTCTTAGTTGCTTTGGAAAGGGATGTGTCTTAATTAGACTCTTGGCCTTGTATGTGGCTGTGACTTTGATTCTCAGCAGCTGATGGATCTAAAAATGATCCCATGTGTGCATCCAAAACCATAATTGCCAAAAGATCAGTCATTGTGGATGAAGTCTCTCGTCTTCCTCTGTTAGGATCCTGACCTCCATCAAGTAGAATAGGTATTCCTTGGGTCAAATGAGTTCTTCAAATCACTGCAGAGGTGCTTAGGTTTTCGTATGACTCCAAATAACATAAAGAATCTATACTTGAAAGTCAGTAGGCCTCAAATTGGAGAAACAGAGCAGTATTAACGGGAGGCTTATTTGATCATTCCTGGTTCACAGAAAGGGTGTCCAGGCCAACATGACTTTAGGCAAATGAGGGGCAAGGGAGTTTATTTGGACACTGTCTTTGGGTGAGCCCTTCATGGAAACCTCCAGACAGAGGTTACGATGAGTGACTATATGGAAGAAGATGAGGACCATGTTTGAGTGTTTTGTTTTTAATTGTGGTCATTTGTGTGGTGGTTGTAAGAAATATCTTGGTCCACCTGGGCTTGAACTCTGTTGGGATTTCCCTTAGAGACTGCGTTCTGGAACTGAACTCAGAGAAGTATTGCCATGAATAGAAATACAAGCAGTTTAGAGGAGGCATGGTGTATATTTGGACTTGCCTTTTGCATGATACAGAGTAGGAGTTAAATCTAGTCAATTTTTTGTTGAAATAGTTCTCCATGTGTTTTTAAAGTTAAAAAATTGTGAATTCCTGTCTCCCTTTCTCTGTAGCCTATTCAGCACATATATTTTTATATGGATATATAGAATCATACCTGGTACCACACATACATTCTTGTGAGGTGGATGAGTTGGCAGATACAAATTGTGAGAAGAGATCACTCCTACTTAACCGTGTTGGAACTGAATATTCAACCAATGGGTGAGCTTGCTAGTTGAACAACATTATACATAAATCCATGTTCAGTAAAATGAATATTTTTGGATCTTTTTATGATATATATTTTATGAAAATTTTGATTGACATATATTTTGCTATTTTTTTTCTGTGTGTGTGTGTGTGTTTTGTGTCATTCGCCTGTTCTGTAAAACAACTTCAGAGAGAGAGGTTAAAAATTCACGCAAAGCTCTGATGGAGGTATCTAATATCTTAGTTTTGGTCTATTGCTTCTTCTAATTTGGTCATTTGTTGTGTCCCATGGACGAGGGCAGTGGTTCCTGTGCCCACCCCTGAAGCAACTCCTATTCCGAATAGGATGGCTAAAGTGAGGGATATATGTTCCCAGTGGAAACGGGTTGTATGCCCCTCTATTTCATTTCATCATGACAGAGCACTCTGGGAAACATCTGCACCATTACACAATTAATCACATCTGTTGACAATTTCTTTAGAACATAAACAATGTTTAATTATATACAATTATGCTGTTGTAGGGACGGACAAGGCAAGGCACCTAAGATAGCAACGAAGACAGGGAAACCGTCCTATTTGGTTGCAACCAGATTCAGAGGGCATTGCTTCTGTTGTAATCAATTATTCTCCTGAAACTCAAGTTTAGGTAGTTTCAGAATTTTGTACCCAACATGTAAGGCAAGGGGCTCAGAAGTTCACAGTCTTCAGAAGTTCAAAAAAGCCGTTGTTGTTTCTGTTTTTACCTCACTTCTGGGCAAGTTAACTTTTCAAGGACACCTGGGAGGGAAAGAGCTTTTTCCTACCTTTCTTATTTTTCGCCCCTGACAGCTGTTACCATGGAGCCCTGATGGTAACTTCTTTATCTTAGAAATATAGCCATCTCTGTAAAGCCCCAGCTCATGGCCAGAGGCCTTGTTCATATATTTTGTGGAAAACAAGTAATGGGGTGTCTAGCATAGAAGTGCTTATTTTTTTAGCCAGTGGCCAAGTAGAACAAGGCAACACTAAAAGAGGAAGTTTATCTACATTGAACTCTTTTATAGGGACTCTTTTGCTGAAAGTCCTAAAGTCAGCCATGGTGAAGACTTCTGTAGAAAGTCAGTTAAGAATTTTCTGTAGGCCTGGTACAGAAGGGGAAGACAGGGAAGGTGGGGCTGACAGCAGCTCCGAGGATCTGAGAATAAGAAAGGAGAGATGTAAAAGAATAATGGGAAAGGGGTTTGGGATTTTCCTAGCAACAAAAACTTGAGCTGTAGAACAGGTAGAGCAGAGGGGAAGACAAGAGTGAGTATCCCAAAATGCATGTGAGGGACTTTAAATTTTTAGTAAACTGTTTTCAGTGATGACAAAGCAACTTTAAAGGCCATTTTCATTACATCTTTGATAGGAGTCTGAGGGCTCTCCTCAGCTAGTTTCAGCTTTGTGTTAGCTGGTAAGAGGACCTGGTGGGACCCGGGGCGGGCACGGACAGGAGAAGAGAGGAGTGAGTCGGTGGATGGGAACCTGAGTACCTGCTACTTCAGCAAGATGGCGATGGTCTGAGAACCAGCAGAGATTTGGGTTTTTGATCTAATAATTGGAGGGGAGAAATCAGGTTGCTGAGGTGAGAGTTACAGCAGAGACTCTGGAGCACAAGGCTGAAGGTGAGGATTGATTGGATAAGCATAGTTCAGGATATGAGTGAAGGATGGAAAAGGCCTGCCCATAGGGGAATCTCCTTTCACCCTTTTGAGCACTTGCAGAAGTTAAAAAGGTCACACAGGGCTGGGGATGTGGCTCAATTGTAGCACGCTCGCTTGGCATGCGTGCGGCCTGGGTTCGATCCTCAGCACCACATACAAACAAAGATGTCGTGTCCAGCAAAAAACTAAAAAATAAATATTAAAAATTCTCTCTGTCTCTCTCTCTCTCACCTCTCTCTTTAAAAAAAATGGTCACGCAGAATTTGAGGATCAAGAGACCCCTCTGGGGGCCATCGGTTTTGGTTATCTAATTGGTAATATGGCCAATGCTGTGTACTGAATTTGATGAGGAGTTTGTGTTCCATCAGGCAGCCCCTGTATGCTCACATCCCCATGACGTACAGCAAAAGTCTGCCAGGCATTCTGGGATTACTAAAAAGGAGTGATGGATTTTTCCTTTCCCCAGGTCCATGATCCTCTTAGTTATACAAGTCCGATATTTACTGCCATTAGCCCCTTGAACTAGAGACCTTTTATTTGATAGAGGGCCCAATGGGGCCTTAAGGGCTGAGTTTATTGCGCCTGTTTCCACTTCAAAGTTTACTGGTGTCTCCTCCACTTCAAAAGATATGCTGAGCTCAGGGAGGGGATCTGAGCCCCGACTTTCGTAGTCATGCTGAAGAGTCAGAATGGCTGGCTGGCGTGGCTGCCTCTTTCTAGGGCACTCATGAACCCAGTGTCCTCTTTCTTTACAGTAGGCACATTGATCTGAGGTCAGGGGTGGCCTCTGGCGTGGGACCAGGTATCCCTTCCTGTCTCCCTGTTTCTTAATTTCTGGCCTTTTTGTTATTGTGACCGGGACCTTAGTCAACTCCTTAGTCTGTCTTTTGTTTCTTTTATCCTCCTTTTGCTCCCTTCTCTTCCTCAGTTTCTCTCTTATAGTATACTTTCTCGGCTTCTCTGACTAAATCTCTCAAAGTCATATCTTGTAATCCATCTAAGCATTGTAACTTTCTTTAAATATCCAAGGCAGCATGCCCAATAAAGGCCATTGTGACAGATGATTTTTGATCCTCTGCATGAGGATCGAAAGGAGTATATCTCCTATATGCCTCCGTAATTCTCTCTAGAAACATAGAGGAAGATTCATCAGGCCTGGAGGCGTGGTACCCACGTCACCCCAAATGGAGTAGGGAAAGAGCAGTGCCACTGCCTGCGCCCGGATCAGGCCCAGCCACCAGCTGGTGTGGTAGTCACGTCACCCAAATTGTAGTAGGGGCCAAGCAGGCCGCCCCCCGCGCCCGCCACAAAAGCAGACCTGTGACTGACCTTCGGAACAGGCCCAGCGGCCTGCCATCATGGTAGACATGACACCCCAATTGGAGTAGTGGCAGAGCAGAGCTTTCTCCCGCGCCCAGTACAAGCACAACGGCCCACCGGCGTGGTAGTCACGTCAACCCAATTGGAGTAGGGGCAGAGCAGAGTCTTTGCCCGCACCCGGAACAGGCCCAGCGATCTGCCAGCATGGTAGTCACGACACCCCAATTGCAGTAGGGCCAAAGCAGAGCCACCACCCGCTCCCGCAAGGTAGGCAGACCTGCAACTGACCAGCGCAACAGGACTAGCGGCCTGCAAGCACAGCAGACACATCAACCCATTTGGTTCTTTGAAAAAATAAAAAAAATCTACAGACCCTTAGCCATGCTAACGAAGACAAAAAGAGAGAGAACTCAAATTACTAGCATACAGGATGAAAAAGACAATATCATAACAGATATTTCAGATATACAGAAGATAATCCGAAATTATTTTGAATCTTTGTACTCTAATAAAATAGAAGACAGTGAAGGCATCGATAAATTTCTTAAGTCATATGATCTGCCCAGATTGAGTCAGGAGGATATAGACAACCTAAACAGACCAATATCAATTGAGGAAATAGAAAAAACCATCAAAACACTACCAAGAAAGAAAAGCCCAGGACCTGATGGGTATACAGCAGAGTTTTACAAAACCTTTAAAGGGGAACTAATACCAATACTTTTCAAGCTATTTCAGGAAATTGAACAAGAGGGAGAACTTCCAAATTCATTCTATGAGGTCAACATCACTCTGATTCCTACACCAGACAAAGACACTTCAAAGAATGAAAACTACAGACCAATATCTCTAATGAGCCTAGAGGCAAAAATCCTCAATTAAATTCTGGCAAATCAGATACAAAAGCATATCAAAAAAATTGTGCACCATGATCAAGTAGGATTCATCCGTGGGATGCAAGGCTGGTTCAATATACAGAAATCAATAAATGTTATTCATCACATCAATAGACTTAAAAATAAGAACCATATGATCATCTCGATAGATGCAGAAAAAGCATTCGACAAAGTACAGCATCCCTTTATGTTCAAAATTCTAGAAAAACTAGGGATAACAGGAACATACCTCAATATTGTAAAAGCAATCTATGCTAAGTCTCAGGCTAGCATACTTCTGAATGGAGAAAAATTGAAGGCATTCCCCCTAAAATCTGGAACAAGACAGGTATGCCCTCTTTCACCACTTCTGTTCAACATAGTTCTCGAAACACTGGCCAGAGCAATTAGAGAGATGAAAGAAATTAAAGGCATATAAATAGGAAAAGAAGAACTTTAATTATCACTATTGCAGATGACATGATTCTATTCCTAGCAGACCCAAAAGGGTCTACAAATAAACTAATAGAGCAAATAAATGAATTCAGCAAAGTGGCAGGATATAAAATCAACACTCATTAATCAAAGACATTCCTGAATATCAGTGACAAATCCTCTGAAACGGAAATGAGGACAACCACTCCATTCACAATATACTAAAAAAAAAATAATTGGGAATCAACCTAACAAAAGAGGTGCAAGTTTTATACAAGGAAAACTACAGAAACCTAAAGAGAAAAATAGAGGAAGATATTAGAAGATGTAAAAATGTACCCTGTTCATAGATAGACAGAACTAACATCATCAAAATGGCGATATTACTAAAAGTTCTCTATAGGTTTAATGCAATGCCAATCAAAACCCAACGGCATTTCTTGTAGAAATAGAGAAAGCAATCATGAAATTCATATGGAAAAATAAAAGACCCAGAATAGCAAAAACAACACTAAGCAGGAAGTGTGAATCAGTCGGTATAGCGATACCAGACTTCAAACTATACTGCAGAACAATAGTAACAAAAATAGCATGGTACTGGTACCAAAACAGGTGGGTGGACCAATGGTACAGAATAAAGGACACAGAAACCAATCCAAAAAATACAACTATCTTACATTTGATAAAGGTGCTAAAAGCATGCAATGGATGAATGATAGCATCTTCAACAAATGGTGCTGGGAAACCTGGAAATCCATATGTAACAAAAAGAAACTGAATCCCTTTCTCTCGCCATGCACAAAAGTTAACTCAAAATGGATCAAGGAGCTTGATATCAAATCAGAGACATGGTGTCTGATAGAAGACAAAGTTGGCTACGATCTACATACTGTGGGGTCGCCTCCAAATTCCTCAATAGGACACCCATAGCACAAGCGTTAATAACTAGAATCAACACATGGGACTTACTCAAACTAAAAAGGTTTTTTCTCAGCAAAAGAAACAGTAAGAGAGGAAAATAGGGAGCCCACATCCTGGGAACAAATCTTTCCTCCTAACACTTCAGAGAGAGCACTAATATCCAGAGTATACAAAGAACTCAAAAAATTAGTCAATAAGATAACAAATAACCCAAACAACAAATGGGCCAAGAACCTGAACAGACACGTCTCAGAGGAGGACATACAATCAATCAACAAGTACTTGAAAAAATGGTCACCATCTCCAGCAGTCAGAGAAATGTGAATCAAAACCACCCTAAGATACCATCTCACTCCAGTAAGATTGGCAGCCATTATGAAGTCAAACAATAACAAGTGCTGGCGAGGATCTGGGGAAACAGGTACACTTGTATATTTCTGGTGGGACTGCAAATTGGTGCAGGCAAATGGGAAAGCAGTATGGAGATTTCTTGGAAAGCTGGGAACGGAACCACCATTTGACCCAGTTATTCCCCTTCTCGGTCTAAAACCTAAAGACCTAAAAAGAGCATGCTACAGGGACACTGCTACATCGATGTTCATAGCAGCACAATTCACAATAGCAAGACTGTGGAACCAACCTAGATGCCCTTCAATAGAAGAATGAATGAAAAAAATGTGGCATTTATACACAATGGAGTATTACTCGGCATTAAAAAATGACAGAATCATAGAATTTGCAGGGAAATGGATGGCATTAGAACAGATTATGCTAAGTGAACTAGCCAATCCCTAAAAAACAAATGCCAGATGTCTTCTTTGATATAAGGAGAGTAACTAAGAACAGAGTAGGGACGAGGAGCATGAGAAGAAGATTAACATTAAACAGGGATGAGAGGTGGAAGGGAAAGGGAGAGAGAAGGGAAACTGCATGAAAATGGAAGGAGAACCTCAGGGTTATACAAAATTACATACAAGAGGAAGTGAGGGGAAAGGGAAAAATAATACAAGGGGGAGAAATTTATTACTGTATAGGGGGTAGAGAGAGAAGAGGGGAGGAGACTGGAGGGGAGGGGGGATAGTAGAGTATAGGAAAGGCAGCAGAATATAACAGACACTAGTATGGCAATATATGAATCAATGGATGTGTAACTGATGTGATTCTGCAATCTGTATAGGGGGCAAAAATGGGAGTTCATAACCCACATAAATCAAAGTGTGAAATATTATTTATCAAGAACTATGTAACGTTTTGAACAACCATATATAAAAATTTAAAAAAAGAGATAACTAAATTCGGTGAATAATGCACGAGAATCCTAATATTTCTACAGTTTAAAATCAATGCCAGTAGATTCCTATGGGACATGATGTGTATTTTGACGTTCATTTTTATTCAACAATGGTACATTACTATTTCATGAGTTTATGCACATCATAGGATATATATTTCATCCACAAATTAGCAAATTTATAGGCATTTGATTGAATTTCAATCGCTTCCTGCTTTACAATATATGCATTCCTCCAGGTTTCCTGACTGGTCTTTTCATGAGACTTCTTTCCAAACATATTATTTTTGATTTCCATAATCACTTTTGAAGCAAAACTCACACACTGTTCATGATAAACCAAAACACTAATATTACCATTAGATGTATAATTGGTGGGAATGAATGATTGTATATCAATATAAGATTTCCTGTAATTTTCCAGATATCAGTTCAATCCATTATTTAATGTTGGAACAAGTTATATTATTTATTCACAGTATTGTCTATTCATGCTTTATCTCTATATTCATAGACACAGGGTGCACCTCTTTGTACCCCCAATACTAATTTTACGTCTTCAATATATTGTTTCCAGAAATGGTGGACGAAATACTCATGTCACCTGATCTACATATACATTTTTTCACAGTAATATTCTGGACAAATAATGTAATGGTCACGGTTATGATTGCACGAAGGACTAAATGAAAAGTGAACATGGATTACTAAAAACATCTATGTCCAGGTTGCCTAATGCTCTTAACTGTCAATCCTATTGGTGACTACATATTTTTTTCTTCCAAAGATTATGTATTCAAACTCAACCCTGTTGAAAATGTCTAATCCTATCACTTACTTTATACTTTGCCTGATTTCATAATGTCTCTATTGATATCTGCTTTTCTACATTTTTTCCCAGCTCATCATAGTGACTGACTCTTCATATGTGCTGACATTTACATTCACTCTCTAATCGAAACCCTATTGTTAAAGAACTTTTGTCCAAATCAAATACTCACTCTTCTTCCTAAACCTACCGACTAGCTTCATAATCTTACTGACTATCCCTTTTTGACTGGATGTTCTCTTCTACATTCAATCATCCAAGGTACAAAGTCCTATGCCATTGTGTATTGAATTAACTGAGACATCTTTGCAGAACATAATTCAAAGCTAATTATCCCAATCAAGGGCTCAATGCCCTTCTGGGCTTCAAATCATACCTAGATTTCTGTTCTCATACTTATATTTAACCTCCATATTCTTGTAAATATCGAAGGTCCCCAACACTATTATTCATCACATAGAATGATTCCTAACACAAATCGAACCTGTTATTAACCCGAAACATACACTGTTCCCTCAATCTCATTTTACAGAAGAGCAGGGACAGAGTTGTTCTTACAATACAGGAAAGAAGGGGACAGTCCACCTGCTGAGAACCTCAAAGGTCCATGCAGAAATGATACCTGGACAAGTTGTAGGCAGGTATAAAGGACCTGAGTGAGCAAAACTCATCTTCCATGGCAAAACACCTGGTCAGGATGAAGGGATGTGTCTTAATCAGCCTCTCTCTTCTTATTGTAGAGAAGACTGACAAAACCAGACCTGTGTGTAGAGCTGTTCCTGGGTGCCTATCGTTGATATTTCATTCTAACTTGTGAAAGTGTCACAGGAAGTAGGGGCCGGCTCCATCTCATGGGACCCTTGGAAGCAACTGTTAGGGAAAAGTGGTTGCCAAGGCAGTGACCTCATTCAGTTCCAAAGAAAGTGACACACCTCATTATTTGGTGATGGAACTCTCTGAACTTGGTATCCAAGAAGCCAGGCACCCAGAGGCAGTCCCAGTTCCAGTCCCAGTGGACTCACTTGTTTGGATTTTCCAAGGACAAAATCCATCTTTCTTGGTACCTACTGATGTGAGGATGGCCAAATGCCAGAAGAGCTCTGAAGAGGGACCTTTCCTGAGAAAGCAGGTAGTGGCTCACCACTTTTTCCTGACAACTTCACAGAGTTGGCCATGGAAACCAGATCTGAAACAGGACAGGCCATTTTGGGAGAACATAGTATGGCTCACCAGTCATAGGACACTCCTTCTAATCACAGACATACTTGGGGGAAGGAGCTGCCTTTGTGGGAGTGGGTATGGGTTTGTGGTTCTGTCTCATGTTCTGAGAATAGGTAGGAAAGGCGTTTTTTGTTGTTGTTTTTTTTTTGTTTGTGGTTTTCAGTGGACTGTTCTTGTAAGTCGTTTGAAAAGGCAAGTATTTCCATGTCTGTGTATTCCACTGTGTCCGTTGTTGTAAACATTAGAAAAGAAAATGCATTAATGAATGTGTCCTTTAAAGTATAAATATTCCCAAAATTCATCCTGCCCAATATATGAATGAACTGCAGCTTGTCTTATCGAAGGGAAACACCTGCTATCTTCCCAAGTTAATGTTTTCTTCCTGTATTCTGGCCAGTCTCCAGAATAGGCTCATGGTTTTGTGTCCACGATATGTACCACCTCCAAGCTCTGTGACATGGTCATGTACTGGATAGCTGAAAAGAATGGCGAGCATCTCAGAAAACTCAGATATCAGTGTGACCAAGAAACTCTCAGTGGAGAGACCCTGCTTTGGACCTTTTGCTTAAGTACTGTTTTGTTACACTGAATATCTGGAAGGTCTTTGCTTCAGGGCACCCCGTTGTGAAGCCTGAAGAATATAGTTTTGAAATGGAAATGAATGGGCATCACCTGTGGCTCTTTGCTTAATTGCTTTGGAAATGGATGTGGCTGAATTAGCCTCTTGGCCTTCTTTGTGGCTGTGATTTAGATTCTCAGCACATGATGGATATAAAGAATGATCCCATGTGTGCGTCCAAAACTATAATGGCAAAAAATCAGTCATTGTGGATGAAGTCTCTCGTCTTCCTCTGTTAGGTTCCTGACCTCCATCAAGTTTGAATAGGGATTCTTTGGGTCAAATGAGTTCTTCAAAGCCCTGATGAGGTGCTTGGGTTTTCGCATGACTCCAAATCACATATAGAATCTATACCTGAAAGTCAGTAGGCCTCAAATTGTAGAAACAGAGCAGTATTAATGGCAGGCTTATTTGATCACTTCTGGTTCACAGGAGGGCTGTCAAGGCCACCCTGACTTTAGGCAAATGAGGGGCAAGCGAGCTTTTTTTGGACACAGTCTTGGGCTGTGCCCCTGATGGAAAACTCCAGCCAGAGGTTACGATGAGTGACTATATGGAAGAAGATGAGGGCCATGTGGGAATGTTTTGGTTTTAATTTTGGCCATTTGTTTGGCGGTTGGAAGAAATGACTGGGTCCACTTGGGCTTGAACTTTGGTGTGATTCCCCTTAGAGACTGAGTTGTGAAACTGAACTCAGAGAAGTATTGCCATGAATTTTGTTTGGATTTTAGGAGGCCACGCATGTGAGTCGCCCTTGTAAACTGAGATCTAGGGCCAGGGTGGCTTTCCACAGAGCACTGGGAATCTCTGCCAGGATATCACCTGATTTTATTCTCAAAGACATGGCAGCCATATTTGAGAGTCGAAAAATACATAGGCCTCACATTGTAGACTTTAATGGGCCTGGCATCATGTGACCATTTTGGCACTCTTTCAGAAGCCTTGCCTGTGAGAGTTCTCCAGAGCTTTTATTGAATTGAGCTTCCTCAACATTTAATGGTTACTGAATGAATTGAAAGCCACAGTGCCTCCAACTTCATCCTTGAAAAATGGCTAGATAAATACCATGAAAATTTTGAAATTCCCATGACCAGGTGGCACTGGAGAACCTTTGGATGTCATATTGCTGATCAAGAGTATACCAGACAGTGCCTTGATTGACTGGGTTTCATGAAAATGGTGTAGTACAGAGATGCCAGTAAGTTAGAGCCTGCTGAGTAGTGGGCCTAGAGCAGTTTTGGGCAGGTGTGTGATAAATCACCAGTGGTAGGGTCATGAGGATCTACCATTGTATTCCAAATGGCATGTTACTTACATGGTGCAGCCAGCAGACCCTTATATGTAAAGGCATCTTGTTATATGGGGAGGTTTCAGGGCAATGTTCAGAATTAGGTTGATATGGACAAGGGGGCAATGGGGCAAGCTATGAGGGATAGAAGCCTGGTTGGTGCATTCTCCTGCATACCCTGGCACACCACACGTGACAGAACTCCCTCCAGCATTGTGTCACAGTTTAGCTCCTTGTATGTCATGAAGCAAATACCAAACTCCGAGTGCAGTAGCAAAAACACGACAAAAAGTGGACCAGGACCAAATGGCTTCACAGTCCACATGGGGAGAAACTTAGTCCCCAGTGGTCACAGTTTACCTACAAAGAGATAATGCAGCACTGCTGCTCATCTTTATTGGAATATAAGAAGCCATGTCCTCCAGGTCACATAAATGCAGACCCAGCTTTGATGGTCTCACGCAAAGAAGTCAAATCTCCTGACAACAACATATTTTTCAAGTGCCCAACCTCACAGAAAGTTTCTCAAAAAGTTTTTAGGCCAGAAGAGCTCCATGTTTGTGGAGTGTTAACCCAGTCCCTTACTTTTGGAAACTCCTCTACCACCTCCAAGATTGTGAACTCCTGAGCATTTCCATTCCAGATATGTATTCACTGATTTTCTAACTCTTCTCCTCCAATTGTGTCTTAATTGGGGCAAAGGTATTGACAAGGCATTGCTCTGGATGAGAGTGGAAGGATATTTATGCAGCACATATTTGCATACACATTGGATTCATTTTTCAATTTTCCTATTGAAATAGTGAATCCCTGACACTAACCCGAACCTATTAGGCTCAGACTACTCAACCTAATAAAAAGGAGAAAAATAACCCAAACAAATATAAATACAAGCAGTTCAGAGGAGGCATGTTGTATATTTGGACTTGCCTTTTGCATTATATAAGGTAGGAGTTACAAATCTAGTCAATTTTTAATTGAAATAGTTCTCCATGTGTTTTTAAAGTTAACAGATATGTGAATTCTTGTTTCCAATTCTCTGTAGCCATTTCACCCATGTATATTTATATACATATATAGAATCCTACCAGGTATCACATGTACATTTTTGGGAGGTGGCTGACTTGGCAGATACAAATTGTGAGAAGAGTTCACTCCTCTTAAACGCTGTTGGAACTGAAAATTCAACCTACAAGCTTCCTAGTAGAACAACATTATACATAAGCTCATGTTCAGTAAAATAAATATTTTTGCATCTGGGGATGATATATATTTAATGATGAATTTTGTTTGGCATATATATTGCTACTTTTTAATGTCTATTTGTGTTTTTTTTATATATATACATACACTCTGTAGATTTTTCAAAATATGAAATATGTGTCTTATATACACTCTCTTAATTCATTCATGTTCATGTACTTGGATTTATAATCAACTTTTCACAAGATTATTCTCAGACATATTCATTTAACTGAAATACATGTTTGTTTCCTAGTACTGAAAACTAACTTCAGTGAATGGTGCATACAAATCCTAATAATTCTACAGTAACTAACCCAGTCTAACATCAATGCAAGTAGATTCCTATGGCACATGATATGTAATTTGACGTTCATTTGTATTCAACACTGGTACATTACCATTTCTTCAGGGTTTGCACATCATAGGATATACATTTCATCCACATGTTCACAAATTTATAGGCATTTGTTTCAACTTTAATCACTTCTTGCTTCAGAACACATGTATTGTCAGGGTTTCTTGACTGGTCTTTTCATGAGAATTCTTTCCAAACATATTATTTTCAATTTCCATAATCACTATTGAAGCAAAACTCACACACTCTTCATGATAAACCAAAACACTAATATTACCATTTGATGTATAATTGGTTGGAATGAATGATTGTATATCAATATAAGATTTCCTGTAATTTTTCAGATATCAGTTCAATACATAATTTAAATTTGGAACAACTAATATTATTTATTCACATTATGGTCTATTCATGCTTTATCTCTATATTCATAGACACAGGGTACACCTCTTTGTACCCCCAAAACTAATTTTATGTCTTCAATATATTGCTCCCAGAAAAGGTGGTAGAAATACTCATGTCACCTGATCTACATAAACATTTTATCACAGTAATATTCGGAACTAAAAATGTGAAGGTCACACTTAAGACGGTACCAAAGCCAAAAGGGAAATTGTACATGGATTACTAAAACATCCATGTCCAGGTTGCCTAATGCTCTCAAATGTCAATCCTATTGGTGACGACATATTTGTTTCTTCATAAGATTATATATTGAAACTCAACCTTGTAGAAAATGTCTAATCCTATCACTCATTTTATACTTTGCATGATTTCATAATGTCTCTATTGATATCTGCTTTTCTACATATTTTCCCAAGCTCATCATAGTGACTCACTCTTCATAAGTGCTGACATTAACATTCACCCTCTAACCAAAACCCTATTAGGAAAGAACTTTTGATCCAAATCCTATACTCACTCTTCTTCCTAAACCTACCGACTATCTTCTTAATCCTTCCTACTATCCCTTTTTGACTGGATGTTCTCTTCTACATTCAATCATCCAAGGTACAAGGTCCTATGCCATTTATTATTGAATTATCTGAGACATTTTTGCAGAACATAATTAAAAGCTAAGTATCCCAGTCAAGGGCCGAATGAATTCTGGCCTTCAAATCTTACTTAGATTTCTATTTTTGTACATTTATTTCAACTCTATATTCTTATAAATATCGTAGGTACCCAATACCATTATTCATCGCACAGAATGATTCCTAACTGAAATCGAACCTGTTATTAACCCGAAACAAACACTGTTCCCTCAATCTCATTTTACAGAAGAGCAGGGAAAGAGTTGTTCTTACAATACAGGAAATTAGGGTACCTTCCACCTGCGAGAACCTCAAAGGTCCATTCAGAAATGATACCTGGAGAAGATTTAGGCAGGTATAAAGGACCTGAGAGAGCAAAAGTCATCTTCCATGGCAAACAACCTGGTCAGGATGAAGGGATGTGTCTGAATCAGCCTCTCTCTTCTTATTGTAGAGAATATGGACAAAACCAGGACTGGGTGAAGAGCTGTTCCCAGGTTCCTCTGGTTGATAAACCATTCTAACTAGTGAAAGTGTCACAGGAAGTAGGGGCAGCCTCCATTTCATGGGACCCTTGGAAGCAACTGTTAGGAAAAAGGGGTGCCAAGGCAGTGGCCTCATTCAGTTCCAAAGAAAGTGACATATCTAATTTCCTTGGTGATGGAACTCTCTGAACTTGCTATCCAAGAACCAAGACACCGAAAGGCAATCCCAGTTCAAGTCCCTGTGGGCTCACTTGATTGGATTTTCCAAGGACAGAGTCAGTCTTTCTCGGTACCTAATGATGTGAGTATAGCCAAATACCAGGAGAGCACTGAAGAGGTACTTTTCCTGAGAAAGCAGGTAGTGGCTCGCCACTTTTTCCTGACAACTTTACAGAGTTGGTCAAGGAAAGCAGATCTGATAGAGGACACGCCATTTCGGGGGAACATAATATGGCCCACCAGTCAGAGTTAACTCCGGAGAGTCACAGACCTACTTGAGGGAAGGAGGTGCCTTTGTGAGTGTAGGTTTGTTGTTTTGTCTCATATTCTGAGAATAGGTAGAGAAGGCGGTTTGTTTGATTTCGAGTGAACTGTTTCTAGTAAGTCGTTTGACAAAATGAGTGTTTCTATGTCTGTGTATCCCACTGTGTCCGTGGTTGTAGACATGAGAAAAGAGAATGCAACAATGGATGTGTCCTGTCTAGTAGAAAGCTTCCAATTATGCATCCTGCCTAATTTATGAATGGAGTGCGGCTTGCCTTATGGATGAGCAATACCTATTACCTTCCTAAGTCCCTGTTTTCTTCTGAATTCTGGCCACTCTCCAGAATAGGCTCATGGTTTTGTGTCCAAGATATGCAACAACTCCAAGGTCTGTGACATGGCCATGTACAGGATAGCTGAAGGGAATGGCCAGCATCTCAGAAAACTCAGATATCAGTGTGACCAGGAAAGTCTCAGTGGATATACCCTGCTTTTGGCCTTTTGCTTACCTATTGTTCTGTTGTCCTGAATATCAGGAAGGTCTTTGCCTCAGGCCACCCCTTTGTGAAGCCTGAAGGAAACAGTTTTCAAATGGAAATGAATGGGCATCACTTGTGGCTCTTTCTTAGTTGCTTTGGAAAGGGATGTGTCTTAATTAGACTCTTGGCCTTGTATGTGGCTGTGACTTTGATTCTCAGCAGCTGATGGATCTAAAAATGATCCCATGTGTGCATCCAAAACCATAATTGCCAAAAGATCAGTCATTGTGGATGAAGTCTCTCGTCTTCCTCTGTTAGGATCCTGACCTCCATCAAGTAGAATAGGTATTCCTTGGGTCAAATGAGTTCTTCAAATCACTGCAGAGGTGCTTAGGTTTTCGTATGACTCCAAATAACATAAAGAATCTATACTTGAAAGTCAGTAGGCCTCAAATTGGAGAAACAGAGCAGTATTAACGGGAGGCTTATTTGATCATTCCTGGTTCACAGAAAGGGTGTCCAGGCCAACATGACTTTAGGCAAATGAGGGGCAAGGGAGTTTATTTGGACACTGTCTTTGGGTGAGCCCTTCATGGAAACCTCCAGACAGAGGTTACGATGAGTGACTATATGGAAGAAGATGAGGACCATGTTTGAGTGTTTTGTTTTTAATTGTGGTCATTTGTGTGGTGGTTGTAAGAAATATCTTGGTCCACCTGGGCTTGAACTCTGTTGGGATTTCCCTTAGAGACTGCGTTCTGGAACTGAACTCAGAGAAGTATTGCCATGAATAGAAATACAAGCAGTTTAGAGGAGGCATGGTGTATATTTGGACTTGCCTTTTGCATGATACAGAGTAGGAGTTAAATCTAGTCAATTTTTTGTTGAAATAGTTCTCCATGTGTTTTTAAAGTTAAAAAATTGTGAATTCCTGTCTCCCTTTCTCTGTAGCCTATTCAGCACATATATTTTTATATGGATATATAGAATCATACCTGGTACCACACATACATTCTTGTGAGGTGGATGAGTTGGCAGATACAAATTGTGAGAAGAGATCACTCCTACTTAACCGTGTTGGAACTGAATATTCAACCAATGGGTGAGCTTGCTAGTTGAACAACATTATACATAAATCCATGTTCAGTAAAATGAATATTTTTGGATCTTTTTATGATATATATTTTATGAAAATTTTGATTGACATATATTTTGCTATTTTTTTTCTGTGTGTGTGTGTGTGTTTTGTGTCATTCGCCTGTTCTGTAAAACAACTTCAGAGAGAGAGGTTAAAAATTCACGCAAAGCTCTGATGGAGGTATCTAATATCTTAGTTTTGGTCTATTGCTTCTTCTAATTTGGTCATTTGTTGTGTCCCATGGACGAGGGCAGTGGTTCCTGTGCCCACCCCTGAAGCAACTCCTATTCCGAATAGGATGGCTAAAGTGAGGGATATATGTTCCCAGTGGAAACGGGTTGTATGCCCCTCTATTTCATTTCATCATGACAGAGCACTCTGGGAAACATCTGCACCATTACACAATTAATCACATCTGTTGACAATTTCTTTAAAACATAAACAATGTTTAATTATATACAATTATGCTGTTGTAGGGACGGACAAGGCAAGGCACCTAAGATAGCAACGAAGACAGGGAAACCGTCCTATTTGGTTGCAACCAGATTCAGAGGGCATTGCTTCTGTTGTAATCAATTATTCTCCTGAAACTCAAGTTTAGGTAGTTTCAGAATTTTGTACCCAACATGTAAGGGAAGGGGCTCAGAAGTTCACAGTCTTCAGAAGTTCAAAAAAGCCGTTGTTGTTTCTGTTTTTACCTCAGTTCTGGGCAAGTTAACTTTTCAAGGACACCTGGGAGGGAAAGAGCTTTTTCCTACCTTTCTTATTTTTCGCCCCTGACAGCTGTTACCATGGAGCCCTGATGGTAACTTCTTTATCTTAGAAATATAGCCATCTCTGTAAAGCCCCAGCTCATGGCCAGAGGCCTTGTTCATATATTTTGTGGAAAACAAGTAATGGGGTGTCTAGCATAGAAGTGCTTATTTTTTTAGCCAGTGGCCAAGTAGAACAAGGCAACACTAAAAGAGAAAGTTTATCTACATTGAACTCTTTTATAGGGACTCTTTTGCTGAAAGTCCTAAAGTCAGCCATGGTGAAGACTTCTGTAGAAAGTCAGTTAAGAATTTTCTGTAGGCCTGGTACAGAAGGGGAAGACAGGGAAGGTGGGGCTGACAGCAGCTCCGAGGATCTGAGAATAAGGAAGGAGAGATGTAGAAGAATAATGGGAAAGGGTTTTGGGATTTTCCTAGCAACAAAAACTTGAGCTGTAGAACAGGTAGAGCAGAGGGGAAGACAAGAGTGAGTATCCCAAAATGCATGTGAGGGACTTTAAATTTTTAGTAAACTGTTTTCAGTGATGACAAAGCAACTTTAAAGGCCATTTTCATTACATCTTTGATAGGAGTCTGAGGGCTCTCCTCAGCTAGTTTCAGCTTTGTGTTAGCTGGTAAGAGGACCTGGTGAAACCCGGGGCGGGCACGGACAGGAGAAGAGAGGAGTGAGTCGGTGGATGGGAACCTGAGTACCTGCTACTTCAGCAAGATGGCGATGGTCTGAGAACCAGCAGAGATTTGGGTTTTTGATCTAATAATTGGAGGGGAGAAATCAGGTTGCTGAGGTGAGAGTTACAGCAGAGACTCTGGAGCACAAGGCTGAAGGTGAGGATTGATTGGATAAGCATAGTTCAAGATATGAGTGAAGGATGGAAAAGGCCTGCCCATAGGGGAATCTCCTTTCACCCTTTTGAGCACTTGCAGAAGTTAAAAAGGTCACACAGGGCTGGGGATGTGGCTCAATTGTAGCACGCTCGCTTGGCATGCGTGCGGCCCGGGTTCGATCCTCAGCACCACATACAAACAAAGATGTCGTGTCCAGCAAAAAACTAAAAAATAAATATTAAAAATTCTCTCTGTCTCTCTCTCTCTCACCTCTCTCTTTAAAAAAAATGGTCACGCAGAATTTGAGGATCAAGAGACCCCTCTGGGGGCCATCGGTTTTGGTTATCTAATTGGTAATATGGCCAATGCTGTGTACTGAATTTGATGAGGAGTTTGTGTTCCATCAGGCAGCCCCTGTATGCTCACATCCCCATGACGTACAGCAAAAGTCTGCCAGGCATTCTGGGATTACTAAAAAGGAGTGATGGATTTTTCCTTTCCCCAGGTCCATGATCCTCTTAGTTATACAAGTCCGATATTTACTGCCATTAGCCCCTTGAACTAGAGACCTTTTATTTGATAGAGGGCCCAATGGGGCCTTAAGGGCTGAGTTTATTGCGCCTGTATCCACTTCAAAGTTTACTGGTGTCTCCTCCACTTCAAAAGATATGCTGAGCTCAGGGAGGGGATCTGAGCCCCAACTTTCGTAGTCATGCTGAAGAGTCAGAATGGCTGGCTGGCGTGGCTGCCTCTTTCTAGGGCACTCATGAACCCAGTGTCCTCTTTCTTTACAGTAGGCACATTGATCTGATATCAGGGGTGACCTCTGGCGTGGGACCAGGTATCCCTTCCTGTCTCCCTGTTTCTTAATTTCTGGCCTTTTTGTTATTGTGACCGGGACCTTAGTCAACTCCTTAGTCTGTCTTTTGTTTCTTTTATCCTCCTTTTGCTCCCTTCTCTTCCTCAGTTTCTCTCTTATAGTATACTTTCTCGGCTTCTCTGACTAAATCTCTCAAAGTCATATCTTGTAATCCATCTAAGCATTGTAACTTTCTTTAAATATCCAAGGCAGCATGCCCAATAAAGGCCATTGTGACAGATGATTTTTGATCCTCTGCATGAGGATCGAAAGGAGTATATCTCCTATATGCCTCCGTAATTCTCTCTAGAAACATAGAGGAAGATTCATCAGGCCTGGAGGCGTGGTACCCACGTCACCCCAAATGGAGTAGGGAAAGAGCAGTGCCACTGCCTGCGCCCGGATCAGGCCCAGCCACCAGCTGGTGTGGTAGTCACGTCACCCAAATTGTAGTAGGGGCCAAGCAGGCCGCCCCCCGCGCCCGCCACAAAAGCAGACCTGTGACTGACCTTCGGAACAGGCCCAGCGGCCTGCCATCATGGTAGACATGACACCCCAATTGGAGTAGTGGCAGAGCAGAGCTTTCTCCCGCGCCCAGTACAAGCACAACGGCCCACCGGCGTGGTAGTCACGTCAACCCAATTGGAGTAGGGGCAGAGCAGAGTCTTTGCCCGCACCCGGAACAGGCCCAGCGATCTGCCAGCATGGTAGTCACGACACCCCAATTGCAGTAGGGCCAAAGCAGAGCCACCACCCGCTCCCGCAAGGTAGGCAGACCTGCAACTGACCGGCGGAACAGGACTAGCGGCCTGCAAGCACAGCAGACACATCAACCCATTTGGTTCTTTGAAAAAATAAAAAAAATCTACAGACCCTTAGCCATGCTAACGAAGACAAAAAGAGAGAGAACTCAAATTACTAGCATACAGGATGAAAAAGACAATATCATAACAGATATTTCAGATATACAGAAGATAATCCGAAATTATTTTGAATCTTTGTACTCTAATAAAATAGAAGACAGTGAAGGCATCGATAAATTTCTTAAGTCATATGATCTGCCCAGATTGAGTCAGGAGGATATAGACAACCTAAACAGACCAATATCAATTGAGGAAATAGAAAAAACCATCAAAACACTACCAAGAAAGAAAAGCCCAGGACCTGATGGGTATACAGCAGAGTTTTACAAAACCTTTAAAGGGGAACTAATACCAATACTTTTCAAGCTATTTCAGGAAATTGAACAAGAGGGAGAACTTCCAAATTCATTCTATGAGGTCAACATCACTCTGATTCCTACACCAGACAAAGACACTTCAAAGAATGAAAACTACAGACCAATATCTCTAATGAGCCTAGAGGCAAAAATCCTCAATTAAATTCTGGCAAATCAGATACAAAAGCATATCAAAAAAATTGTGCACCATGATCAAGTAGGATTCATCCGTGGGATGCAAGGCTGGTTCAATATACAGAAATCAATAAATGTTATTCATCACATCAATAGACTTAAAAATAAGAACCATATGATCATCTCGATAGATGCAGAAAAAGCATTCGACAAAGTACAGCATCCCTTTATGTTCAAAATTCTAGAAAAACTAGGGATAACAGGAACATACCTCAATATTTTAAAAGCAATCTATGCTAAGTCTCAGGCTAGCATACTTCTGAATGGAGAAAAATTGAAGGCATTCCCCCTAAAATCTGGAACAAGACAGGTATGCCCTCTTTCACCACTTCTGTTCAACATAGTTCTCGAATCACTGGCCAGAGCAATTAGAGAGATGAAAGAAATTAAAGGCATATAAATAGGAAAAGAAGAACTTTAATTATCACTATTGCAGATGACATGATTCTATTCCTAGCAGACCCAAAAGGGTCTACAAATAAACTAATAGAGCAAATAAATGAATTCAGCAAAGTGGCAGGATATAAAATCAACACTCATAAATCAAAGACATTCCTGAATATCAGTGACAAATCCTCTGAAACGGAAATGAGGACAACCACTCCATTCACAATATACTAAAAAAAAAATAATTGGGAATCAACCTAACAAAAGAGGTGCAAGTTTTATACAAGGAAAACTACAGAAACCTAAAGAGAAAAATAGAGGAAGATATTAGAAGATGTAAAAATGTACCCTGTTCATAGATAGACAGAACTAACATCATCAAAATGGCGATATTACTAAAAGTTCTCTATAGGTTTAATGCAATGCCAATCAAAACCCAACGGCATTTCTTGTAGAAATAGAGAAAGCAATCATGAAATTCATATGGAAAAATAAAAGACCCAGAATAGCAAAAACAACACTAAGCAGGAAGTGTGAATCAGTAGGTATAGCGATACCAGACTTCAAACTATACTGCAGAACAATAGTAACAAAAATAGCATGGTACTGGTACCAAAACAGGTGGGTGGACCAATGGTACAGAATAAAGGACACAGAAACCAATCCAAAAAATACAACTATCTTACATTTGATAAAGGTGCTAAAAGCATGCAATGGATGAATGATAGCATCTTCAACAAATGGTGCTGGGAAACCTGGAAATCCATATGTAACAAAAAGAAACTGAATCCCTTTCTCTCGCCATGCACAAAAGTTAACTCAAAATGGATCAAGGAGCTTGATATCAAATCAGAGACATGGTGTCTGATAGAAGACAAAGTTGGCTACGATCTACATACTGTGGGGTCGCCTCCAAATTCCTCAATAGGACACCCATAGCACAAGCGTTAATAACTAGAATCAACACATGGGACTTACTCAAACTAAAAAGGTTTTTTCTCAGCAAAAGAAACAGTAAGAGAGGAAAATAGGGAGCCCACATCCTGGGAACAAATCTTTCCTCCTAACACTTCAGAGAGAGCACTAATATCCAGAGTATACAAAGAACTCAAAAAATTAGTCAATAAGATAACAAATAACCCAAACAACAAATGGGCCAAGAACCTGAACAGACACGTCTCAGAGGAGGACATACAATCAATCAACAAGTACTTGAAAAAATGGTCACCATCTCCAGCAGTCAGAGAAATGTGAATCAAAACCACCCTAAGATACCATCTCACTCCAGTAAGATTGGCAGCCATTATGAAGTCAAACAATAACAAGTGCTGGCGAGGATCTGGGGAAACAGGTACACTTGTATATTTCTGGTGGGACTGCAAATTGGTGCAGGCAAATGGGAAAGCAGTATGGAGATTTCTTGGAAAGCTGGGAACGGAACCACCATTTGACCCAGTTATTCCCCTTCTCGGTCTAAAACCTAAAGACCTAAAAAGAGCATGCTACAGGGACACTGCTACATCGATGTTCATAGCAGCACAATTCACAATAGCAAGACTGTGGAACCAACCTAGATGCCCTTCAATAGAAGAATGAATGAAAAAAATGTGGCATTTATACACAATGGAGTATTACTCGGCATTAAAAAATGACAGAATCATAGAATTTGCAGGGAAATGGATGGCATTAGAACAGATTATGCTAAGTGAACTAGCCAATCCCTAAAAAACAAATGCCAGATGTCTTCTTTGATATAAGGAGAGTAACTAAGAACAGAGTAGGGACGAGGAGCATGAGAAGAAGATTAACATTAAACAGGGATGAGAGGTGGAAGGGAAAGGGAGAGAGAAGGGAAACTGCATGAAAATGGAAGGAGAACCTCAGGGTTATACAAAATTACATACAAGAGGAAGTGAGGGGAAAGGGAAAAATAATACAAGGGGGAGAAATTTATTACTGTATAGGGGGTAGAGAGAGAAGAGGGGAGGAGACTGGAGGGGAGGGGGGATAGTAGAGTATAGGAAAGGCAGCAGAATATAACAGACACTAGTATGGCAATATATGAATCAATGGATGTGTAACTGATGTGATTCTGCAATCTGTATAGGGGGCAAAAATGGGAGTTCATAACCCACATAAATCAAAGTGTGAAATATTATTTATCAAGAACTATGTAACGTTTTGAACAACCATATATAAAAATTTAAAAAAAGAGATAACTAAATTCGGTGAATAATGCACGAGAATCCTAATATTTCTACAGTTTAAAATCAATGCCAGTAGATTCCTATGGGACATGATGTGTATTTTGACGTTCATTTTTATTCAACAATGGTACATTACTATTTCATGAGTTTATGCACATCATAGGATATATATTTCATCCACAAATTAGCAAATTTATAGGCATTTGATTGAATTTCAATCGCTTCCTGCTTTACAATATATGCATTCCTCCAGGTTTCCTGACTGGTCTTTTCATGAGACTTCTTTCCAAACATATTATTTTTGATTTCCATAATCACTTTTGAAGCAAAACTCACACACTGTTCATGATAAACCAAAACACTAATATTACCATTAGATGTATAATTGGTGGGAATGAATGATTGTATATCAATATAAGATTTCCTGTAATTTTCCAGATATCAGTTCAATCCATTATTTAATGTTGGAACAAGTTATATTATTTATTCACAGTATTGTCTATTCATGCTTTATCTCTATATTCATAGACACAGGGTGCACCTCTTTGTACCCCCAATACTAATTTTACGTCTTCAATATATTGTTTCCAGAAATGGTGGACGAAATACTCATGTCACCTGATCTACATATACATTTTTTCACAGTAATATTCTGGACAAATAATGTAATGGTCACGGTTATGATTGCACGAAGGACTAAATGAAAAGTGAACATGGATTACTAAAAACATCAATGTCCAGGTTGCCTAATGCTCTTAACTGTCAATCCTATTGGTGACTACATATTTTTTTCTTCCAAAGATTATGTATTCAAACTCAACCCTGTTGAAAATGTCTAATCCTATCACTCACTTTATACTTTGCCTGATTTCATAATGTCTCTATTGATATCTGCTTTTCTACATTTTTTCCCAGCTCATCATAGTGACTGACTCTTCATATGTGCTGACATTTACATTCACTCTCTAATCGAAACCCTATTGTTAAAGAACTTTTGTCCAAATCAAATACTCACTCTTCTTCCTAAACCTACCGACTAGCTTCATAATCTTACTGACTATCCCTTTTTGACTGGATGTTCTCTTCTACATTCAATCATCCAAGGTACAAAGTCCTATGCCATTGTGTATTGAATTAACTGAGACATCTTTGCAGAACATAATTCAAAGCTAATTATCCCAATCAAGGGCTCAATGCCCTTCTGGGCTTCAAATCATACCTAGATTTCTGTTCTCATACTTATATTTAACCTCCATATTCTTGTAAATATCGAAGGTCCCCAACACTATTATTCATCACATAGAATGATTCCTAACACAAATCGAACCTGTTATTAACCCGAAACATACACTGTTCCCTCAATCTCATTTTACAGAAGAGCAGGGACAGAGTTGTTCTTACAATACAGGAAAGAAGGGGACAGTCCACCTGCTGAGAACCTCAAAGGTCCATGCAGAAATGATACCTGGACAAGTTGTAGGCAGGTATAAAGGACCTGAGTGAGCAAAACTCATCTTCCATGGCAAAACACCTGGTCAGGATGAAGGGATGTGTCTTAATCAGCCTCTCTCTTCTTATTGTAGAGAAGACTGACAAAACCAGACCTGTGTGTAGAGCTGTTCCTGGGTGCCTATCGTTGATATTTCATTCTAACTTGTGAAAGTGTCACAGGAAGTAGGGGCCGGCTCCATCTCATGGGACCCTTGGAAGCAACTGTTAGGGAAAAGTGGTTGCCAAGGCAGTGACCTCATTCAGTTCCAAAGAAAGTGACACACCTCATTATTTGGTGATGGAACTCTCTGAACTTGGTATCCAAGAAGCCAGGCACCCAGAGGCAGTCCCAGTTCCAGTCCCAGTGGACTCACTTGTTTGGATTTTCCAAGGACAAAATCCATCTTTCTTGGTACCTACTGATGTGAGGATGGCCAAATGCCAGAAGAGCTCTGAAGAGGGACCTTTCCTGAGAAAGCAGGTAGTGGCTCACCACTTTTTCCTGACAACTTCACAGAGTTGGCCATGGAAACCAGATCTGAAACAGGACAGGCCATTTTGGGAGAACATAGTATGGCTCACCAGTCATAGGACACTCCTTCTAATCACAGACATACTTGGGGGAAGGAGCTGCCTTTGTGGGAGTGGGTATGGGTTTGTGGTTCTGTCTCATGTTCTGAGAATAGGTAGGAAAGGCGTTTTTTGTTGTTGTTTTTTTTTTGTTTGTGGTTTTCAGTGGACTGTTCTTGTAAGTCGTTTGAAAAGGCAAGTATTTCCATGTCTGTGTATTCCACTGTGTCCGTTGTTGTAAACATTAGAAAAGAAAATGCATTAATGAATGTGTCCTTTAAAGTATAAATATTCCCAAAATTCATCCTGCCCAATATATGAATGAACTGCAGCTTGTCTTATCGAAGGGAAACACCTGCTATCTTCCCAAGTTAATGTTTTCTTCCTGTATTCTGGCCAGTCTCCAGAATAGGCTCATGGTTTTGTGTCCACGATATGTACCACCTCCAAGCTCTGTGACATGGTCATGTACTGGATAGCTGAAAAGAATGGCGAGCATCTCAGAAAACTCAGATATCAGTGTGACCAAGAAACTCTCAGTGGAGAGACCCTGCTTTGGACCTTTTGCTTAAGTACTGTTTTGTTACACTGAATATCTGGAAGGTCTTTGCTTCAGGGCACCCCGTTGTGAAGCCTGAAGAATATAGTTTTGAAATGGAAATGAATGGGCATCACCTGTGGCTCTTTGCTTAATTGCTTTGGAAATGGATGTGGCTGAATTAGCCTCTTGGCCTTCTTTGTGGCTGTGATTTAGATTCTCAGCACATGATGGATATAAAGAATGATCCCATGTGTGCGTCCAAAACTATAATGGCAAAAAATCAGTCATTGTGGATGAAGTCTCTCGTCTTCCTCTGTTAGGTTCCTGACCTCCATCAAGTTTGAATAGGGATTCTTTGGGTCAAATGAGTTCTTCAAAGCCCTGATGAGGTGCTTGGGTTTTCGCATGACTCCAAATCACATATAGAATCTATACCTGAAAGTCAGTAGGCCTCAAATTGTAGAAACAGAGCAGTATTAATGGCAGGCTTATTTGATCACTTCTGGTTCACAGGAGGGCTGTCAAGGCCACCCTGACTTTAGGCAAATGAGGGGCAAGCGAGCTTTTTTTGGACACAGTCTTGGGCTGTGCCCCTGATGGAAAACTCCAGCCAGAGGTTACGATGAGTGACTATATGGAAGAAGATGAGGGCCATGTGGGAATGTTTTGGTTTTAATTTTGGCCATTTGTTTGGCGGTTGGAAGAAATGACTGGGTCCACTTGGGCTTGAACTTTGGTGTGATTCCCCTTAGAGACTGAGTTGTGAAACTGAACTCAGAGAAGTATTGCCATGAATTTTGTTTGGATTTTAGGAGGCCACGCATGTGAGTCGCCCTTGTAAACTGAGATCTAGGGCCAGGGTGGCTTTCCACAGAGCACTGGGAATCTCTGCCAGGATATCACCTGATTTTATTCTCAAAGACATGGCAGCCATATTTGAGAGTCGAAAAATACATAGGCCTCACATTGTAGACTTTAATGGGCCTGGCATCATGTGACCATTTTGGCACTCTTTCAGAAGCCTTGCCTGTGAGAGTTCTCCAGAGCTTTTATTGAATTGAGCTTCCTCAACATTTAATGGTTACTGAATGAATTGAAAGCCACAGTGCCTCCAACTTCATCCTTGAAAAATGGCTAGATAAATACCATGAAAATTTTGAAATTCCCATGACCAGGTGGCACTGGAGAACGTTTGGATGTCATATTGCTGATCAAGAGTATACCAGACAGTGCCTTGATTGACTGGGTTTCATGAAAATGGTGTAGTACAGAGATGCCAGTAAGTTAGAGCCTGCTGAGTAGTGGGCCTAGAGCAGTTTTGGGCAGGTGTGTGATAAATCACCAGTGGTAGGGTCATGAGGATCTACCATTGTATTCCAAATGGCATGTTACTTACATGGTGCAGCCAGCAGACCCTTATATGTAAAGGCATCTTGTTATATGGGGAGGTTTCAGGGCAATGTTCAGAATTAGGTTGATATGGACAAGGGGGCAATGGGGCAAGCTATGAGGGATAGAAGCCTGGTTGGTGCATTCTCCTGCATACCCTGGCACACCACACGTGACAGAACTCCCTCCAGCATTGTGTCACAGTTTAGCTCCTTGTATGTCATGAAGCAAATACCAAACTCCGAGTGCAGTAGCAAAAACACGACAAAAAGTGGACCAGGACCAAATGGCTTCACAGTCCACATGGGGAGAAACTTAGTCCCCAGTGGTCACAGTTTACCTACAAAGAGATAATGCAGCACTGCTGCTCATCTTTATTGGAATATAAGAAGCCATGTCCTCCAGGTCACATAAATGCAGACCCAGCTTTGATGGTCTCACGCAAAGAAGTCAAATCTCCTGACAACAACATATTTTTCAAGTGCCCAACCTCACAGAAAGTTTCTCAAAAAGTTTTTAGGCCAGAAGAGCTCCATGTTTGTGGAGTGTTAACCCAGTCCCTTACTTTTGGAAACTCCTCTACCACCTCCAAGATTGTGAACTCCTGAGCATTTCCATTCCAGATATGTATTCACTGATTTTCTAACTCTTCTCCTCCAATTGTGTCTTAATTGGGGCAAAGGTATTGACAAGGCATTGCTCTGGATGAGAGTGGAAGGATATTTATGCAGCACATATTTGCATACACATTGGATTCATTTTTCAATTTTCCTATTGAAATAGTGAATCCCTGACACTAACCCGAACCTATTAGGCTCAGACTACTCAACCTAATAAAAAGGAGAAAAATAACCCAAACAAATATAAATACAAGCAGTTCAGAGGAGGCATGTTGTATATTTGGACTTGCCTTTTGCATTATATAAGGTAGGAGTTACAAATCTAGTCAATTTTTAATTGAAATAGTTCTCCATGTGTTTTTAAAGTTAACAGATATGTGAATTCTTGTTTCCAATTCTCTGTAGCCATTTCACCCATGTATATTTATATACATATATAGAATCCTACCAGGTATCACATGTACATTTTTGGGAGGTGGCTGACTTGGCAGATACAAATTGTGAGAAGAGTTCACTCCTCTTAAACGCTGTTGGAACTGAAAATTCAACCTACAAGCTTCCTAGTAGAACAACATTATACATAAGCTCATGTTCAGTAAAATAAATATTTTTGCATCTGGGGATGATATATATTTAATGATGAATTTTGTTTGGCATATATATTGCTACTTTTTAATGTCTATTTGTGTTTTTTTTATATATATACATACACTCTGTAGATTTTTCAAAATATGAAATATGTGTCTTATATACACTCTCTTAATTCATTCATGTTCATGTACTTGGATTTATAATCAACTTTTCACAAGATTATTCTCAGACATATTCATTTAACTGAAATACATGTTTGTTTCCTAGTACTGAAAACTAACTTCAGTGAATGGTGCATACAAATCCTAATAATTCTACAGTAACTAACCCAGTCTAACATCAATGCAAGTAGATTCCTATGGCACATGATATGTAATTTGACGTTCATTTGTATTCAACACTGGTACATTACCATTTCTTCAGGGTTTGCACATCATAGGATATACATTTCATCCACATGTTCACAAATTTATAGGCATTTGTTTCAACTTTAATCACTTCTTGCTTCAGAACACATGTATTGTCAGGGTTTCTTGACTGGTCTTTTCATGAGAATTCTTTCCAAACACATTATTTTCAATTTCCATAATCACTATTGAAGCAAAACTCACACACTCTTCATGATAAACCAAAACACTAATATTACCATTTGATGTATAATTGGTTGGAATGAATGATTGTATATCAATATAAGATTTCCTGTAATTTTTCAGATATCAGTTCAATACATAATTTAAATTTGGAACAACTAATATTATTTATTCACATTATGGTCTATTCATGCTTTATCTCTATATTCATAGACACAGGGTACACCTCTTTGTACCCCCAAAACTAATTTTATGTCTTCCATATATTGCTCCCAGAAAAGGTGGTAGAAATACTCATGTCACCTGATCTACATAAACATTTTATCACAGTAATATTCGGAACTAAAAATGTGAAGGTCACACTTAAGACGGTACCAAAGCCAAAAGGGAAATTGTACATGGATTACTAAAACATCCATGTCCAGGTTGCCTAATGCTCTCAAATGTCAATCCTATTGGTGACGACATATTTGTTTCTTCATAAGATTATATATTGAAACTCAACCTTGTAGAAAATGTCTAATCCTATCACTCATTTTATACTTTGCATGATTTCATAATGTCTCTATTGATATCTGCTTTTCTACATATTTTCCCAAGCTCATCATAGTGACTCACTCTTCATAAGTGCTGACATTAACATTCACCCTCTAACCAAAACCCTATTAGGAAAGAACTTTTGATCCAAATCCTATACTCACTCTTCTTCCTAAACCTACCGACTATCTTCTTAATCCTACCTACTATCCCTTTTTGACTGGATGTTCTCTTCTACATTCAATCATCCAAGGTACAAGGTCCTATGCCATTTATTATTGAATTATCTGAGACATTTTTGCAGAACATAATTAAAAGCTAAGTATCCCAGTCAAGGGCCGAATGATTTCTGGCCTTCAAATCTTACTTAGATTTCTATTTTTGTACATTTATTTCAACTCTATATTTTTATAAATATCGTAGGTACCCAATACCATTATTCATCGCACAGAATGATTCCTAACTGAAATCGAACCTGTTATTAACCCGAAACATACACTGTTCCCTCAATCTCATTTTACAGAAGAGCAGGGAAAGAGTTGTTCTTACAATACAGGAAATTAGGGTACCTTCCACCTGCGAGAACCTCAAAGGTCCATTCAGAAATGATACCTGGAGAAGATTTAGGCAGGTATAAAGGACCTGAGAGAGCAAAAGTCATCTTCCATGGCAAACAACCTGGTCAGGATGAAGGGATGTGTCTGAATCAGCCTCTCTCTTCTTATTGTAGAGAATATGGACAAAACCAGGTCTGGGTGAAGAGCTGTTCCCAGGTTCCTCTGGTTGATATACCATTCTAACTAGTGAAAGTGTCACAAGAAGTAGAGGCTGGCTCCATCTCATGGGACCCTTGGAAGCAACTCTTAGGACAAAGTGTTTGCCAAGGCAGTGACCTCATTCAGTTCCAAAGAAAGTGACATACCTCATTTCCTTGGTGATGGAACTCTCTGAACTTGGTATCCAAGAAGTCAGGCACCCAGAAGCAGTCCCAGTCCCAGTATTAGTGGGCTCACTTGGTTGGATTTAACAAGGACAGAGTCAGTCTTTTTTGGTACCTACTGATGTGAGGAAGGACAAATGGAGGAGAGCTCTGAAGAGGGACCTTTCCTGAGAAAGCAGGTAGTGGCTCACCACTTTTTCCTGACACCTTCACAGAGTTGGCCAAGGAAACCATATCTGATAGAGGACAGGCCATTTTGGGAGAAGATAGTATGGCCCACAAGTCAGAGAACACTTTGGATAGTCCCAGACCTACTTGAGGGAAGGAGGTGCCTTTGTGGGAGTGGGTGTGTGTTTGTGGTTCTGTCTCATGTTCTGAGAATAGGTAGGAAAGTCGTTTTTTTCGTTTGCAGTGGACTATTTCTAGTAAGTCGTTTGACCAGACTAGTGTTCCTATGTCTGTGTATTTCACTGTGTCCGTTGTTGTAGACATTTGAGAAGATAATGCATTAATATATGTCTAGTCTAGTATAAATCTTCCCATAATTCATCCTGGCCAATTAATGAATGGAATGCAACCTGTCTTATCCATGGGCAACACCTGCTATCTACCTAAGTTCCTGTTTTCTTCCTGAATTCTGGCCATTTTCCAGAATTGGCTCATGGTTTTTTTTCCAAGATATGTACCACCTCCAAGCCCTGTGACATGGCCATGTACTGGATAGCTTAAGAGAATGGCGAGATTCTCAGAAAACTCAGATATCAGTGTGACCAGGAAAGTCTCTGTGGAGAGACCCTACTTTGGATCTTTTGCTTAACTATTGTTCTGTTGCCCTGAATGTCAAATATCAGTGTGACCAGGGAAGTCTCAGAGGAGAGACCCTACTTTGGATCTTTTGCTTAACTATTTTTCTGTTGCCCTGAATGTCTGGAAGGCCTTTGCCTCAGGCCACCCCTCTGTGAAGCCTGAGGAAAACAGTTTTGAAATGGAAATGAATGGGCATCATCTGTGGCTCTTTGCTTAATTGCTTTGGTAAGGGATGTGGCTGAATTAGCCTTTTGGTCTTATGTGTGGCTGTGACTTAGATTCTCAGCTCCTGATGGATCTAAAGAATGATCGCTTGTGTCCATCCAAAACCATAATTGCAAAAAGATCAGTCATTGTGGATGAAGTCACTTGCCTTCCTCTGTTAGGTTCATGACCTCCATCAAGTGAGAATAGGGATTCTTTGGATGAAATGAGTTCTTCCAAGCCCTGCAGTAGTGCTTGGGTTTTCACATGACTCCAAATGAAATAAAGAATCTATATCTGAAAAACAGTAGGGCTCAAATTGGAGAAACAGAGCAGTATTAAAGGCATGCTTATTTTGTCACTCCTGGTTCACAGGAAGGGTGTCCAGGCCACCCTGACTTTAGGCAAATGAGGGGCAAGCGAGCTTATTTTGGAAACTGTCTTTGGCTGCGCCCCTCATAGAAACCTTCAGCCAGAGGTGAGGATGAGTCTCTACATGGAAGAGGATTAGTGTCATGTGGAGGTGTTTTGGTTATAATTTTGGTCATTTGTGTGTCGGTTGGAAAAAATGACTGTGTCCACCTGGGCTTGAACTCTGGTGTGATTCCCCTTAGAGACTGAGTTGTGGAACTAAAGTCAGAGAAATATTGCCATGAATTTTGTTGGAATTTTAGTAGGCCATGCATGAGAGTCGCCATTGGAAACTGAGATCTAGGCCCAGGGTGGCTTTCCACAGAGCACTGGGAATCTCCGCCAGGATATAACATGATTTTATTATTAAAGACTTGGCAGGCTGAGTTGAGAGTCAAAACACACATGGGCCTCACCTTGTAGACCTCAATGGGCCTGGCTTTATGTGGCCTCTTTGGGCACTCTTTCAGAAGCCTTGCCTGTGAGAGTTCTTTAGAGCTTTTATTGAAATGAGCTTCCTCACCATTTAATGATTCCTGAATGAATTGAAACCCACAGTGACTCCAACTTCATCTTTGAAAAATGGTTAGATAAATACCATGAAATTTTTGAAATTCCCATCACCAGGTGGCACTGGAAAACTTTTGGATGTCTTGTTGCTGATCATGAGTATACCAGACAGTACCTTGATTTACTGGGTTTCATGAAAATGGTTTAGAACAGAGATGCCAGTAAGTTGGATCCTGCTGAGTAGTGGCCCAGAGCAGTGGTGTGCAGGTGTTTGATAAAACATCAGTGGTAGGGCCATGAGGATCTACCATTGGATTCCAAATGGCTTGTGACTGACATGGTGTAGCCAGCAGACCCTTATATGTAAAGGAATCTTGTTATATGAAGAGGTTTCAGGGCAATGTTCTGAATCATGTTGCTATTGTCAAGGGGGCAAGCTACGTGGGATAAAATACTGTTTGGTGCATTCTCCTCCAGACCCTTCCCCCCACACCTGACAGAACTCCTCCAGTACTGTGTCCCATTTGAACTCGTATTTTGTGAAGCAAATACCAAACTCCCAGAGCAGCAGCAAAAACACCACGAAAATTAGAGGATGGCCAAATGGCTTCACAGTACACACGAAGAGACAATTAGCCCTCAGAGGCCACAGTTTACCTACAAAGAGAGAATTCAGCATTGTTGCCTCATTTCATTGGAAAGTAAGTAACCATGTCATCCAGATCACATAGATGCAGACCCAGCTTTGATGGTCTCACTACAAAGTAAGCTAAAGCTCCTGACAACAGCATATATTCCAAGTGCTCAACCTCAGAGGCAGATCCTCAAAAATCTTTAGGCCAGCAGAGCTCGAGGTTTGTGGAGTGTTTACCCTGTCCATTACTTTTAGAAACTCCTCTACCAACTCCAATGATGTGAAATCGGGAGCATTTTCCAATCCAGATAGGTATTCACAAATTTTTTAACTCTTCTCCTCTAATTGTGTTTTTCTTGAGGCGAAGGTAATGTCAAGGCATTGTTCTGGATGAGAGTGGAAATATTTTTCTGTAGCATATGTTTGCATACACATTGGATTCAATTTCCTGTTTTCCATTCAAAATACTGAATCCCTGACACTAACCCATACCCTACCAGACTCTGACTACTAATCCTAATATGATGGAGAAAAATAACCCAAACAGAATAGAAATACAAGTAGTTCAGAGGAGGCACGGTGTATAGTTGGACTTCCCTTCTGCATGATACAGAGTAGGAGTTATAAATCTAGTCAATTGTTTGTTGAAATAGTTCTCCATGTATTTTTAAAGTTAACAAACATGTGAATTCCTGTCTCCCTTTCTCTGTAGCCTATTCAGCATGTGTATTTTAATATGGACATATACAATCCTACCTGGTACCACACGTTTGTTCTTGTGATTTGGCTTACTTGGCAGATACAAATTGTGAGACGAGATCACTCCTACTAAACCCTGTTGGAACTGAATATTGAAACAATGGGTGAGCTTCCTAGTTGAACAACATTATACATAAATCCATGTTCAGTAAAATGAATATTTTTGGATCTGTGGATGATATATATTTTATGATGAATTTTGATTGACATATATTGCTACTTTTTTTGTCTGTGTGTACTCTCCAGATTTTTCTAAATATGAAATATTTGTGTCTTATGTACACTCCCTAAATTCATTCATGTTCATGTATGTGGATTTATAATCAACTATTCACAAGATTATTCTCAGAAATATTCATACACCTGAAATTTATCTAATGCTCTCAAATGTCAATCCTATTGGTGACTACATATTTGTTTCTTCCTAAATTATGTATTCAAACTCAACCCTGTTCAAAATGTCTAATCCTATCACTCACTTTATACTTTGCCTTATTTTGTAATGTCTCTATTTATATCTGCTTTACTTCATGTTTTCCCCAGTTCATCATTGTGACTGACTCTTCACCTGTGCTGACTTTAACAATCACTCTGTAACCGAAACCCTGTAGCTAACGAACTTTTGTTCCAAATCTTATACTCACACTTCTTCCTAAACGTACTATCTTCCTATTTCTGTCAACAATCCCTTTTTGACTGGATGTTCTCTTCTACTTTCAATCATTATAGTAAATGTCGGGCGAGCTTCGCAGGAGGAAACCACCAACAGACTATCTCATGCAACAGCAAAGGGTTTATTGAGTGTCCAGCATGCTGGTGCTCAGAGCTCACTTGAATAGAGCAGATAGCCCTGAGAATCGCTTAAGTAGAGCTTATATACTTTACCTGGAGAGGGCAGGGAGGGAAGTTTATTGATGGATCAGGGCGAGTGGGCGATTTGCATGCAACTGCGTGAGGGAGCACATTCTGCAGTTGGGCAGTTGGGGACAGCACATACTGGGAACAAAATTTGCAAGCATTTCTCAAGATTTCAACAGTGTTTTGTTAAGAATACAGAAAAACAGGAAGTGACAAGTACCTAATTTATTAACCTTTTATTCCCCACTTCTTCTTCTGGCTACTTTTAATCATAAAAATGATCATTGGGGGGTGTCACATTCTATGTATACTAGTGGGGTATTACCATAAGTTTAACTCGTCCAATTTGAGCCTGGAGAAAAGAAATTACACGGTTGAGAAAACAGGGTTTAATAGTTAGCAATAATATGAGGATTATTATTGGACCGGCCAGGGTTGATAAAAACGTAGTTAACCAGGAAGACTGTGTGAACCAAGACTCAAAAAACCTTTTTTGGGCCTCTCTGTCTCTTTGATGCTTTTCAAGGAATCTTTTTAATTTACTCTTAGATTTTATTACAACTCCAGTATGCTCGGCATACAAACAACTTTCTTCTCTCAATGCAGCACAGAGGCCCCTTCTCTCATGACAAGGAGGTCCAACCCTCGAGTGGTCTGAAAAACAACTTCAGAGAGAGAGGTAAAAGACTCATGCAAAGCTCTGATGGAGGTTTCTAATATCTTAGTTTTGGTCTATTGCTGTCATTTGTTGGGTCATTTGTTGAGTCCCATGGACAAAGGCAGTGGTTCCCGTGGCCACCAGTGCAGCAATTTCTATTCCTAATATGATGGCTAAGTTGAGGGATATATATTTTCAGTGGAACCGGGTTGAATGCCCCCCTATTTGATCTTCAAATGAACCTACATTGTGATAGAGCACTCTGGGAAACATCTGCATGATTACACAATTAATCACATCTGTTGACCATTTCATGAAAACATTAACAATGTTTAAGTATATAGAATCATGCTGTAGTAGGGACGGACAAGGCAACTCACCTAAGATAGCACTGAAGACAGGGAAACAGTCCTATTTGGTGGCAACCAGATTCAGAGGGCATTGATTCTGTTGTAATCAAGTAATCCTCTGAAACCCAAGTTAAGGTAGTTTCAGAATTTTGTACCCAACATGTAATGGAAGGGGCTCAGAAGTTCACAGTCTGCAGAAGTTGAAAAAAGCAGTTTTGTTTCTGTTTTTTCCTCGGTTCTGGGCAAGTTAACTTTTCAAGGACACCTGGGAGGGAAAGAGCTTTTTCTTCCCTTTCTTATTTTCCCATTGCCAGCTGTTACCACGGAGCCCAGTTGCTAACTTCGTTAACTTAGAAATGTAGCCATCTCTGTGAAGCCCCATGTCAAGGCCAGAGGCCTTGTTCACATATTTTTGTGAAAAACTAGTAAGGGGGTGTCTTGATTAGGAGTGCTAATTTTTTTAGCCAGTGGCCAAGTAGAACAGGGCATCATGAAAATAGGAAGTTTAACTACATTGAACTTTTTTATAGGGACTCTTTTGCTGAAAGTCCTAAAGTCAGCCATGGTGAAGACTTCTGGAGAAGGTCAGTTAAAGACTTTTCTGTGGGCCTGGTACAGAGGGGAAAGACGGAGAAGGTGGGGCTGAGAGCAGCTCAGAGTATCTGAGAATGAGAAAAGAGAGATGTGAAAAAATAATTGGAAAGTGGTTTGGAATTTTCCTAGCAACAAATATTTGAGCAGTAGAACAGGTAGAGCAAAGAAGAAGATGGTTGTGAGTATCCCAAAACACATGTTAGGGACTTTAAATACTTAGTAAACTGTTTTCAGTGATGACAAAGCAACTTTAAAGGCCATTTTCATTACATCTTGGATATGGGTCTGAGGGCTCTCCTCAGCTGGTTTGAGCTTTGGGTTAGTTGGTAAGAGGACCTGGTGGGACCCGGTGCGGGCATTGACAGGAGAAGAGAGGAGTGAGTGGGTGGAGGGGTACCTCAGTACCTGCTACGTCAGCAAGGGGGCAATGGTCTGAGAACCAGCAGAGATTTGGGTTTTTGATCTAATAATTGTAGTGGAGAAATCAGGTTGCTGAGGTGGGAGTGACAGCAGAGACTCTGGAGCAGAAGGCTGAAGGTGAGGATCTATTGGATAAGCATAGTTCAGGATTTTAGCGAAGAAGGGAAAAGGCCTCTACATAGTGGAATCTCCTTTTACCCTTTTGAGCACTAGCAGATGTTAAAAAGGTCACACAGGATTTGAGGATCTAGAATCCCCTCTGGTTGCCATCAGTTTTTGTTTTCTAATTCGTAATATGGCCAATGCTGTGTACTGAATTTAATGCGGAGTTTGGGTTCCATCAGGCAGCCCCTGTATGCTCACATCCCCATGACTTACAGAAGAAGTCGGCTTTTCCCCCCACACAGCCATGGCTGTTTATGGCTTTGACAGTCGGCCGGGTAAACACAGTAATCTAGGCTAGCCAACCTGCATCTGGCTCGTGTGTCCCTACATCCATAATGTTTGTTTCCATTATCTATGGTAAGGAAGGGATTTAATGGAATTTTAGTGGGATCCTCTTCATCAGGGATATCCCATTAGGAAAGACCTATAGCCAGCTGACAAATGTCTGGGTGGAGAGATGGTCACCAGGTCCCTAAGTGGGCTGTATGCGAGATAAATTATACTTCTTTTCCAGTAGAATTTGTGATCAGCCAACGATGCTGAACGGGCTGATGAGGGTTAGGACTACTTGTGGCCGAGGGGAGAGTCTATAGGCTTATCCACATGGTGAATATGCAATTTGAAAGTGTTACCAGTCTTTTCCAGTTTCCAGCCAGAGTGTGGACAGGGTGCAGGCTTGAGATGAGAGGCATGGATCCAGGAAGTGATTCCGTCTACCTTTACCACTGTAGATGTTATAAGTACCACCTGGTATGGTCCTTTCCAGTGGGGTTCCAGGGATGACACCTGATATCATCTTACGTAGATGAATCTCTCACTTGATATCGATGTGGAGTCCCCTCGTCGCCAGTTTGGTAGGCAGTGGCCAGCTTTTTCCACAGGTATCACTGAGATCTTTCAAAAGCTTTAAGTCTGTCAAGCAAGGGGGTGTGAAAGGGATCGTTAGGTCTTAGAGTTAGGCTTTGGTCCATTACTGGAGGAGAGGCACCCTAGATATTCACAGGGGGTGTGGTTACTCAAAGAAACAGAGGGCGTATTTCTTGCACGAAACATTGTATAAGGCATGAGCATAGTCCAATTATTTATGCTGGTCTCTAAGCTTAATTTTGTTGAGGTCTCTTTAATGGTTCTATTCATTCTTTCTACCTGTCCTGAACTCTAGGGTCTGTAAGCACAATAAAACTTCCAATGAATCCCCAGGTTCCTGGCTAACCCCTGACTTACTTGGGCCACGAACGCCGGTGTATTATCAGACCGTATTACCTTTGGCAGGCCGTATCTTTTTTTTTTTTTTTTTTTAAATAAAATACTAATTTTATTTTATTTTATTTTTTTTGACAAATCAAAATTACATTTATTTCAGGTGTACAATGTGACATCTTGGTATATGTATACGTTGTGAAATGATAACCACAATCAAGTTTAGGAGCATATCCATCACCTACACAGTAACCACTTGGTGAATACTTGAGATACGTTTTCTTAGTAAACTTCAAGGATATAATACACAATTATTAAGTATGGTATTATGCTGTACATAAGGTCTTCAAATCATAGTTTTCTTTCTTTTTTTTAATTCCTCAATTGAAAACTTGTTTATTGATTTTCCATTGTTAAGGATTAAAACATAGATCCTCAATGTGACATTCAAAAAGAATCATGATAACTGATATCTTTTTACATCCAGCCAACCATGTCCATACACGTACGCTATCTCTTCATTTCTCCATTTCTGTCAATTCTAGTAACATGACTCTTTTCTGACTGAATTTTTTTTTTTAATTATTATTGTTGGTTGTTCAAAACATTACATAGTTCTTTTTTTTATTTTTTTTTTATTTTTTTTATATTTTTTTTATTGTTGGTTGTTCAAAACATTACATAGTTCTTGATATATCATATTTCACACTTTGATTCAAGTGGGTTATGAACTCCCATTTTTACTCCGTTTACAAATTGCAGAATCACATCAGTTACACTTCCATTGATTTATATATTGCCATACTAGGGTCTGTTGTATTCTGCTGCCTTTCCTATCCGTTACTACCCCCCTCCCCTCCCCTCCCCTCCCCTCTTCTCTCTCTACCCACTCTACTGCAGTTCATATCTCCCCCTTCTATTATTTTTCCCTTTCCCCTCGTTACCTCTTGTATGTAATTTTGTATAACCCTGAGGGTCTCCTTCCATTTCCATGCAATTTCCCTTCTCCCTCCCTTTCCCTCCCACCTCTCGTCCCTGTTTAATGTTAATCTTCTTCTCATGCTCTTCGTCCCTACTCTGTTCTTAGTTACTCTCCTTATATCAAAGAAGACATTTGGCATTTGTTTTTTAGGGATTGGCTGGCTTCACTCAGCATAATCTGCTCTAATGCCATCCATTTCCCTCCAAATTCTATGATTTTGTCATTTCTTAATGCAGAGTAATATTCCATTGTGTATAAATGCCACATTGTTTTTAATCCATTCGTCTATTGAAGGGCATCTAGGTTGGTTCCACAGTCTTGCTATTGTGAACTGTGCTGCTATGAACATCGATGTAGCAGTGTCCCTGTAGCATGCTCTATTTAGGTCTTTAGGGAATAGACCGAGAAGGGGAATAGTTGGGTCAAATGGTGGTTCCATTCCCAACTTTCCAAGAAATCTCCATACTGCTTTCCAGATTGGCTGCACCAATTTGCAGTCCCACCAACAATGAACAAGTGTACCCTTTTCCCCACATCCTCGCCAGCACTTGTTGTTGTTTGACTTCCTAATGGCTTCCAATCTTACTGGAGTGAGATGGTATCTTAGGGTGGTTTTGATTTGCATTTCTCTGACTGCTAGGGATGGTGAGCATTTTTTCATGTACTTGTTGATTGATTGTATGTCCTCCTCTGAGAAGTGTCTGTTCATGTCTTTGGCCCATTTGTTGATTGGGTTATTTGTTATCTTGTTGTCTAGTTTTTTGAGTTCTTTGTATACTCTGGATATTAGGGCTCTATCTGAAGTGTGAGGAGTAAAGATTTGTTCCCAGGATGTAGGCTCCCTATTTACCTCTCTTGTTGTTTCTTTTGCTGAGAAAAAACTTTTTAGTTTGAGTAAGTCCCATTTGTTGATTCTAGTTATTAACTGTTGTGCTATGGGTGTCCTATTGAGGAATTTGGAGCCCGACCCCACAGTATGTAGATCGTAGCCGACTTTTTCTTCTATCAGACGCCGTGTCTCTGATTTGATATCAAGCTCCTTGATCCATTTTGAGTTAACTTTAGTGCATGGCGAGAGAAAGGGATTCAGTTTCATTTTGTTGCATATGGATTTCCAGTTTTCCCAGCACCATTTGTTGAAGATGCTATCCTTCCTCCATTGAATGCTTTTAGCCCCTTTATCAAATATAAGATAGTTGTAGTTTTGTGGGTTGGTTTCTGTGTCCTCTATTCTGTACCATTGGTCCACCCGCCTGTTTTGGTACCAGTACCATGCTGTTTTTGTTACTATTGCTCTGTAGTATAGTTTGAAGTCTGGTATCGCTATACCGCCTGATTCACCCTTCCTGCTTAGCATTGTTTTTGCTATTCTGGGTCTTTTATTTTTCCATATGAATTTCATGATTACTTTCTCTATTTCTATAAGAAATGCCATTGGGATTTTGATTGGTATTGCATTAAACCTATAGAGAACTTTTGGTAATATTGTCATTTTGATGATGTTAGTTCTGCCTATCCATGAACAGGGTATATTTTTCCATCTTCTAAAATCCTCTTCTATTTCTCTCTTTAGGGTTCTGTAGTTTTCATTGTATAAGTCTTTCACCTCTTTTGTTAGGTTGATTCCTAAGTATTTTATTTTTTGGGGGGATATTGTGAATGGAGTGGTTGTCCTCATTTCCATTTCAGAGGATTTGTCGCTGATATACAGGAATGCCTTTGATTTATGTGTGTTGATTTTATATCCTGCCAGTTTACTGAATTCATATATTAGCTCTAATAGTTTCTTTGTAGACCCTTTTGGGTCTGCTAGGTATAGAATCATGTCATCTGCAAATAGTGATAATTTAAGTTCTTCTTTTTCTATTTTTATGCCTTTAATTTCTTTCGTCTGTCTAATTGCTCTGGCCAGTGATTCGATAACTATGTTGAACAGAAGTGGTGAGAGAGGGCATCCCTGTCTTGTTCCAGATTTTAGAGGGAATGCCTTCAATTTTTCTCCATTCAGAATGATGCTAGCCTGAGGTTTAGCATAGATTGCTTTTACAATGTTGAGGTAAGTTCCTGTTATCCCTAGTTTTTCTAGCGTTTTGAACATAAACGGATGCTGTACTTTGTCGAATGCTTTTTCTGCATCTATCGAGATGATCATATGGTTCTTATTTTTAAGTCTATTGATGTGGTGAATAACATTAATTGATTTCCGTATATTGAACCAGCCTTGCATCCCAGGGATGAATCCTACTTGATCATGGTGCACAATTTTTTTGATATGTTTTTGAATCCGATTTGCCAAAATTTTATTGAGGATTTTTGCATCTAGGTTCATTAGAGATATTGATCTGTAGTTTTCTTTCTTTGAAGTGTCTTTGTCTGGTTTAGGAATCAGGGTGATGTTGGCCTCGTAGAAAGAATTTGGAAGTTCTCCCTCTTTTTCTATTTCCTGAAATAGCTTGAAAAGTATTGGTGTTAGTTCCTCTTTAAAGGTTTTGTAAAACTCTGCTGTATACCCATCCGGTCCTGGGCTTTTCTTAGTTGGTAGTCTTTTGATGGTTTCTTCTATTTCCTCAATTGATATTGGTATGTTTAGGTTGTCTATATCCTCCTGCCTTAATCTGGGCAGATCATATGACTTAAGAAATTTATCGATGCCTTCACTATCTTCTATTTTATTGGAGTATAAGGATTCAAAATAGTTTCTGATTATCTTCTGTATTTCTGAAGTGTCTGTTGTGATATTGCCTTTTTCATCCCGTATGCTAGTAATTTGATTTCTCTCTCTTCTTCTCTTCGTTAGCATGGCTAAGGGTCTGTCGATTTTATTTATTTTTTCAAAGAACCAACTTTTAGTTTTGTCAATCTTTTCAATTGTTTCTTTTGTTTCGATTTCATTAATTTCAGCTCTGATTTTAATAATTTCTTGCCTTCTACTTCTTTTGCTGTTGTTTTGCTCTTCTTTTTCTAGGATTTTGAGATGGAGTATGAGATCATTTATTTGTTGGTTTTTTCTTTTTTTAAGGAATGAACTCCAAGCAATGAATTTTCCTCTTAGAACTGCTTTTAATGTGTCCCATAGATTCCGATATGTTGTGTCTGTGCTTTCATTTATCTCTAAGAATTTTTTAATTTCCTCCTTGATGTCTTCTATAACCCATTGATCATTTAGTAACCAATTGTTCATTCTCCAAGTGATGCATGTTTTTTCCTTCCTTCTTTTATCGTTGATTTTCAGTTTCATTCCATTATGATCAGATAAGATGCATGGTATTATCTCCACTCCTTTATATTGTCTAAGAGTTGCCCTGTGACATAATATATGATCTATTTTTGAGAAGGATCCATGTGCTGCTGAGAAAAAAGTGTAACTGCTTGATGTTGGGTGGTATATTCTATATATATCAATTAAGTCTAGGTTATTAATTGTGTTATTGAGTTCTATAGTTTCCTTATTCAACTTTTGTTTGGAAGATCTGTCTAGTGGTGAGAGAGGTGTGTTGAAGTCTCCCATGATTATTGTATGTTGGTCTATTAGACTCTTAAACTTAAGAAGAGTTTGTTTGATGAACATAGCTGCACCATTGTTTGGGGCATATATATTTATGATAGTTATGTCTTGTTGGTGTATGGTTCTCTTGAGCAGTATGTAGTGTCCCTCTTTATCCCTTTTGATTAACTTTGGCTTGAAATCTATTTTATTTGATATGAGTATGGACACTCCTGCTTGTTTCCTAAGTCCATATGAGTGATATGATTTTTCCCAACCTTTCACCTTCAGTCTATGTATGTCTTTTCCTATCAAATGCGTCTCCTGTAGGCAGCATATTGTTGGGTCTTGTTTTGTGATCCATTCTACTAGTCTGTGTCTCTTGATTGGTGAGTTTAAGCAATTAACATTTAGGGTTATTATTGAGATATGGGTTGTTCTTCCAGCCATAATTGTTTATTTATGTTACTAAACATGGTTTGTTTTCCTTTTTTGATTATTTCCCCCCCCCTTTACTGTCCTACCTCCCACTGTTGGTATTCATTGTTATTTTCCATTTCCTCTTCCTGTAATGTTTTGCCAAGGATGTTTTGAAGACATGGTTTTCTAGCTGCAAATTCTTTTAACTTTTGTTTATCGTGGAAAGTTTTAATTTCATCTTCCATCCTGAAGCTTAATTTCGCTGGATACATGATTCTTGGTTGGAACCCATTTTCTTTCAGTTTTTGAAATATGTGATTCCAGGATCTTCTAGCTTTCAGAGTCTGTGTTGAAAGATCAGCTGTTATCCTGATTGGTTTACCCCTAAAGGTAATCTGCTTCCTTTCTCTTGTAGCTTTTAAAATTCTCTCCTTATTCTGTATGTTGGGCATCTTCATTATAATGTGTCTAGGTGTGGATCTCTTATGATTTTGCACATTCGGCGTCCTGTATGCTTCTAGGATTTGGGATTCTGTCTCATTCTTCAAGTCTGGGAAGTTTTCTCGTATTATTTCATTGAATAGGTGGTTCATTCCTTTGGTTTGGACCTCTATACCTTCCTGTATCCCAATGACTCTTAAGTTTGGTCACTTTATATTATCCCATATTTCTTGGATGTTCTGCTCATGGTTTTTTAACAGTTTTGCTGAGCTATCTATGTTCTTTTCAAGTTGAAATACTTTGTCTTCATTGTCTGATGTTCTATCTTCTAAGTGTTCTACTCTGCTGGTAGTATTCTCAATTGAGTTTTTAAGTTGGTTTATTGCTTCCTGCATTTCTAGGATTTCTGTTTGTTTGTTTTTTATTACCTCTATCTCCCTGTATAGTTGATCTTTTGCTTCTTGGATTTGTTTATGTAATACATTGTCGAAGTGGTCGAAATGATCTTTCATTGTCTGATTTTGCTGTCTAATGTCTTCCTTGAGACTCCAGATCATTTGCAGCATGTATATCCTGAATTCTTTATCTGACATTCCATCTGCTGTAGCTATAACCTCTTCTAAAGTTGAGTTGACCTGCATTGCTTGTGGTCCTTTCTTTCCTTGTCTTTTCATATTGCTCGTGTTTCTTTCTGCTTAGTGAAACTATTGTGTTTTTGAAATTTTTCCCCCTATATATTTATATTGCTCTTGTATAGTTGAAAAGTCTCCCTTGCAGGGGCGGGCGGCAGCTCTGCTCCTCCTCCAATTGGGGTGATCTGTCTACCACGCTGGTGGGCCGCTGGGACTGTTCTTCCGGTCGGTCGCAGGTCTGCCTACCTTGGTCTGCTCTGCCCTTCCTCCTATTGGTGTGACGTGTCTACCACGTCACCACGTCCGTGAACCCCTGGGCCTGTTCCACCAGTTAGTCGCGGATCTGACTACCTTGCAGGCGTGGGCGGCGGCTCTGCTCTGCCCCTTCTCCAATTGGGTTGTCGTGACTACCACCCCGGCAGGTCGCTGTGCCTGTTCTGGGCGCGGGCTGAGGCTCTGCTCTGCCCCTACTCCAAATGGAGTGATGTGACTGCCACGCTGGCGGGCCGCTGGGCCTGATCCAGGCTCGGGGAGCGGCTCTGCTCTGCCCCTCCCCCAAGTGGTGTGACGTGTCTACCACGCCGGCAGGCCGCTGGGGCTGTTCTGCCAGACTGTCACAGGCCTGCCTACCTTGCGGACGAGGGTGGAGGATCTGCTTTCCCCCTACTCCAATTGGGGATTCTTGACAACCACGCCGGCGGGTCGCTGGGCCTATTCCGGGCTCTGGCAGCGGCTCTGTTTGGCCCCTGCTCGAGCCGGAGCGATGCGACACCACGCCGGCGGGTCTCTGGACCTGCTCCGGGCGCAGGTGGAGGCTCTGTTCGGCCCCCGCTCTAGCCGGAGCGACGCGACACCACGACGGCGGGTCGCTGGGCCTGTTCCGGGCTCTGGCGGCGGCTCTGTTCGGCCCCCGCTCTAGCCGGAGCGACGAGACACCACGCCGGCGGGTCGCTGGACCTGTTCCGGGCACAGGCGGTGGCTCTGATCGGCCCCCGCTCCAGCCGGAGCGACGTGACACCACGCCGGCGTGTCGCTGGGCCTGCTCCGGGCCCCGGCGGCGGCTCTGTTTGGCCCCTGCTCTAGCCAGAGTGACGCGACACCACGCCGGCGGGTCGCTGTGCCTGTTCCGGGCTCTGGCGGCGGCTCTGTTCGGCCCCTGCTCTAGCCGGAGCGACGCGACACCACGCCGGCGGGTCGCTGTGCCTGTTCCGGGCGATGGCGGCGGCTCTGTTCGGCCCCTGCTCTAGCCGGAGCGACGCGACACGACGCCGGCAGGTCGCTGTGCCTGTTCCGGGCTCTGGCGGCGGCTCTGTTCGGCCCCTGCTCTAGCCGGAGCGACGCGACACCACGCCGGCGGGTCGCTGTGCCTATTCCGGGCTCTGGCGGCGGCTCTGCTCCGCCCCTCTGGCCTTCACAGTATTCAGCAGGACCCGGACCGAGAGACAGTTTCCGCGGGTTCTTTATCCCTGGGCCAGAGCAGTTCCGGGAGCCAGAATTCGGCCTCTCCGGACTTGGTGCATGCTCCGACAGGAGCAGGCTCCAAGAAGCAGTTTCCGCAGGTTCTATAGCCCTGGGCCAGAGCAGCTCCGGTAGCCGGAGCTCCGCCGCTCCGGGCTCGGTGCGTGTTCTGATAGGAGCAGGCTCCAAGAAGCAGTTTCCGCGTGTTATTTAGCACTAAGTCTGAGCAATTTGTCTGCGAGACGCAGACAATTGTCAGCCTGAAATTACCTGTTCTATAGCTGAAAGAGCTGCAATCAGTCAAAAACAAGGATGGTGACGTCAGCTCTCCAAGATGGTGGCCGCTGGCTTCCTCCGTGGTCTGACCGGTGTGGAGAACCGAACTGGACCGTTTCCTTCCCCGTCTCCAACCCAGAATTCAGCTCCGAGCTCAGCAAATGCCTAGCTGGCAGGAGCCGCAGAATCAGCATCGCTGTATCTCTGCGCCACCAGCCCGTCGTTTCCCAGTGCGCTCCGCAGACTCCAGCCGCAGGGCGATCTGCCGAACAATAAGCGCTCCATACGGACAAATCGCTCGCTTTTGAGCCCCTGAAGCTGATCCTCGTGCGATGAAAATCCTTCCACTAGGTTTTGGAGCACCCCAATTTTGCTGGAAATTCCTAACCAGATAGCTTTTAGCCGTTCTAACTCATCATTTTCCCTCACAGTGACGCAGTACTCGGAGTTACTGCACTCCCTTCGCGGCCATCTTCCCTTTCTCCCATCGGCAGGCCGTATCTTTGAAAAATGTCTTTCAGGATCTGCTTGACCACCATTTGCAATGTTTCTTTTTTTTTTCTTTTAGTGGGGAAGGCTTCAATCCATCCTAAAAATGTATCTACAAAGACTAGAAGATATTTATGTCCATACCTTGCTGGCTTAATTTCAGTAAAGTCAACTGCCCAGAATTGTCCTGGTCTGGTTCCTCGTAGGTGCTTTCCTGCAGGAAGCTTGGAAGGGTAAGCATTTACCAATTGATGGACTCGACAGGCTTTTTTTACCCATTTAGTTATTTCTTTTTGCTGTGAGTCAGTTAGTGGAAAACTCTGTTCTTGATACTTCAGAAATACCTGCAGTTTCTTTGAACCAAGGTGAGTGAGTTGATGTGCATTTTCTACTGACATATTTAGAGCTGTGACTATAGGAGTTTTTAGTGAAGGATTTAGAAATTCCACTTGGGGGCCTTCAGGGTTAAAAGTTATTTTGGCCCGGTACTTGGTGAGCAGATCTCTGCCCATCAATGGGGCTAGGAATTCTGGGATTTCTAGGAAGGAGTGATGGATTTTTCCTTTCCCCAGGTCCATGATCCTCTTAGTTGTCCAAGCCCAATATTTACTGTCATTAGCCCCTTGAACTAGAGACCTTTTATTTGATAGAGGGCCCAATGTGACACTAGGGATGAGTATATTGCCCCTTTATCCACTTCAAAGATTACTGGGGTCCCCTCCACTTCAAAAGTTACCCTGAACTCGGGGAGGAGATCTGAGCCCCGACTTTCATAGTCATCCTCCAGAGTCAGAATGGCTGACTGGCATGGCTGTCCCTCTCTAGTGCACTATTTGGCCCAGTGTCCTTTTTTTTGTACAGTAGGTACATTGATCTGAGGCCAGGGGTGGCCTCTGGCATGGGACCAGGTATCCCTTCCTGTCTCCCTGTTTCTTAATTTCTGGCCCTTTTGTTGTTGTGACCAGGACCTTAGTCAACGCCTTATTCTGTCTTTTGTTTCTTTTATCCTCACTTTACTTCATTCTCTTCCTCTGTTTCTCTCTTAAGGTATATTTTCTTGGCTTCTCTGACTAAATCTCTCAAAGTCATATCTTGTAATCCATCTAAGCATTGTAACTTTCTTTTAATATCCAGGGCAGCTTGCCCAATAAAGGCCATCATGACAGATGCCTTTTGATCCTCTGCCTGAGGATCGAAAGGAGTATATGTCCTACTTGCCTCCATAATTCTCTCTAGAAACATAGAGGGAGATTCATCAGGCCTTTGAATAATCTCTATTACCTTGGCCAAATTAGTTGGTCGCCTAGTGGCCACTCGGATGCCCACTATTAGAACCTGGCGATAAGTGGACAAATGCTTTCTAACTTCAATGGTGTTGGTGTCCCAGTTGGGTTGTTTCAAAGGAAAACCAGCTTTGAGTAAGTTGGGAAGATGTATCACTCTCCAATCTGGTCGGAGGACATTTTTTTATAGCTTCCAGGAAGATTCTCTTTTGTTCCTCTGTCGTGAAGAGAGTCCCTAGGAATTGTTGACAGTCATCCCAAGTAGGCAAATGTGAAAATATCAATGACTCAACCAGACCTGTGAGCCCTGTGGGGTCCTCGGAAAAAGGGGGATTGTTATATTTCCAGTTATATAGGTCGGAAGAGGAGAAAGGCCAATATTTGTAGGCTTGCATTTTCCCCCCATGGCCTTCGTCAATCAATGGTCTGTAGAGACATAGTGGGAGCATCACAGGAGTTCCAGGGTTTTCAATCATTCACCACCATCAAGTTTCCTTAGCTGGGCTAGCTTCCTCCTGCGGAGGAGGGGCTGTGTGTGCTGCGGAGGAGTTATCTGGAGGGCGCTGGGCCAGCTTAGATTCCTCCAGTGGTAGAGAGGCTGAGTCAGCTGAAGGGGAATCACTTAGAGGGTGTTGATGGTTGGGGGACGAAGGCAGGGTATAATAAGGGGGAAGAGAGTCCAGAAGAGTCAAATCTTTTGACTCAGGGATTACAAAGGGTGGAGGAGGAGGAGGAGCAGAGGGTTTGAGAGATCATGGGGGAAGGAGTAGGAGCAGGGGAAGGGACAAAGAAAGGCTTCACCCATTGAGGAGGAGATTTGCAGAGGTCCAGCAAAGTTAAGATATATGGCTGTTGATCCGGATGGCTATGTGTGCCCGGGTGAAAGACAATATCTCTGACTTCTTAAATTAGTGGGAAGTAGAAAGATCTTTCTAGGGGCCATCCAAATTCAAAGGTGGGCCATTCTGAGGCACAGAGATTCTGAAAGGTCCAGCGTTTAACTAAAAAAGAAAGATTCTGAGCCCTTAAGCGGACTTTGTTCCAGTGATCAAGGGTCAGGGACAGGGGCATTGAAGTGCTGTGTCCCATAATGAAAGATACACAAAGAGTGAATGCAAGACACACGACACAGACAAGACAAGACAATAAAGACATTCAATGGACATCCAAAACTGAGACCAGGACTGAGTAGCCAGCAAAACCCAATGGGCTGGCAATTCCGAATCAGATACAAAATATTACTGAGTCGAGGAGACTATTGTTCCTCGATTTCCCGAGTCTTTGGGAAGTTCCCGAGGGACGTGGCCTGTGGCTCTGTGACCCGTCTGTCAGCCACCATCGGAGAGAACTCACGCTCTTCATCGACAGCCATTTTGCCCAGCACTAACCTTAACACTGAAACAAGAAAGAGGCGCCTTACTTAACCCAAGAGGAACCCGTTAGGGTCTTTTGTCCGCCGCTGCCAAAACTCGGTGGAATCTCCATATGTAAAGGTCGGGTGAGCATGGAAGGAAGAGACCACTAACAGACTGTCTTATCCAACAGCAAAGGGTTTATTCTGGGTCCAGCATGCTGGGGCTCGGAGCTCACTTGAATAGAGCAGAGAGCCCTGAGAACAGTTTAAGCAGAACATATATATTTTCCTTGGAGAGGGCAGGGAGGGAAGTATACTGATGGGTCAGGGCGAGTGGTCGGTTTGCATGCAACCGGGTGAGGGAGTACATTCTACACTTTGGCAGTTGGGGACAGCACATTCTGGGAACAAGATTAGCAAACAGTTCTCAAGATTTCAACAGTGTTTTGTTAAGCATACAGAAAAACAGTAAGTGACAAGTACCTATTTTATTAACCTTTCACTACCGACTATCCTTTTTGACTGGATGTTCTCTTCTACATTCTATGATCCAAAGTTCAAGCTCCTATGCCATTGTATATCAATTTTTTCAAAGCTAAGTATCCCAATCAAGGGACCAGTGCCCTTCTGGGCTTCAAATGTTACTTAGATTTCTGTTTTTATACATATATTTCACCTATATATTTTTATACATATTGCAGGTTCCCAATACCATTATTTATTCAGCATAATGATTCCTAACCCAAATCAAACATGTTATTAACCCTAACCATACATGGTTCCCTCAATCTAACGGTACAGAAGAGCAGGGACAGAGTTGGTGTTACAATACAGGAATATAGGGAATCTTCCACCTGCTGATAACCTCAAAGGTCCATGCAGATATAATCTCTGGAGAAGATGTAGGCAACTCTGAAGGACCTGAGAGTGCAAAAGTCATCTTCCATGGAAAACAACCTGGTCAGGGTGAAGGGTTCTGTCTGAATCAGCCTCTCCATTCTTAATGTAGAGAAGATGGACCAAATGATACCTGTGTGGAGAGCTGCTCCTGGGTGCCTATGGGTGATATACCATTCTAACTTGTGAAAGGGTCACAGGAAGCAGGGGCAGCCTCCATCTCATGGGAAGCTTGGAAGCAACTCTTAGGACAGATTGGTTGCCAAGGCAGTGAACTCATTCAGTTTCTGACGGAAGTGACCTCACCTCACTTCCTTGGTGATGGAACTCTGTGAACTTGCGATCCAGGAAGCCAGTCAAAAATTGACAGCCCCAGTCCCAGTCTCAGTGGTTTTACTTTTTGAATTTCCCAAGGACAGAGTCAGTCTTTCTTGGTACCTATTGATGTTAGGATGGCCAAATGGCAGGAAAACTCTGAAGAGCGGCCTTTCCTGAGAAAACAGGTAGTGGCTCACTGCTGGCTCCTGACAACTTCAGAGACTTGGCAAAGGACACAAAATCTGAGACAGGACAGGCCATTTTGGGGGAACCTAGAATGGCCCACAGTCAGAGGACACTCCAAATAGTCACAACCTACTTGGAGGAAGGAGGTGCCTTTGTGGGTGTGGGTGTGGGTTTGTGGTTTTGGCTCATGTTCTGAGAAGAGGTAGGAAATGAGGTTTGTTTGGTTTGGGGGGAATTGTTTCTAGTAAGTCATTTGACAATGCGAGTGTTTCTGTGTCGCTGTATCCCACTGTGTCCGTGATTGTAGATATTAGAAAAGAGAAAGCATCAATGGATGTGTCCTGTCTTTTAGAAAGCTTACCAGCATTCATGCTGCCCAATTTATAAATAGAATGCGGCTTGCCATAATGATGGGCAACACCTACGATCTTCCTAAGTTCCTGTTTTCTTCCTGAAATCTGGTCACTCTCCATAATAGGCTTTTGGTTTTGTATCCAAGATATGTACCACCTCCATGCTCTGTGACATGGCCATGTACTGAATAACTGAAGTGAATGGCGAGCATCTCAGAAAACTCACATACCAGTGTGACCTGTAAAGTCTCATTGGAGAAACCCTGCTTTGGGCCTTTTGCTTACCTATTGTTCTGTTTCCCTGAATGTCAGGAAGGTCTTTGCCTAAGGAAAACGCTTTGTGAAGTCTGAAGAAAACCTTTTTCAAATAAAAAAGAATGGGCATCAGTTGTGGCTCTTTGCTTAATTGCTTTGCAAAGAGATGTGTCTGAATCAGCGTCTTGGCCCTGTGTTAGGCTGTAGCTTAGATTCTCAGCAACTGATGGATCTAAAGAAAGATCCCATGTGTGCATCCAAAACCAAAATAGCAAAAGAGCAGTCATTGTGGATGAAGTCTTTCGCCTTCCTCTGTAAGGTTTCTGACATCAATCAAGTGAGAATAGGGATCCTTTAGGTCAAATGAGTTCTTCAATTCCCTGCAGAGGCTAGCACATAGGTGGTTGGGTTTTCTCATGACTCCAATTCACATAAAGAATCTAAACCCCACAGTCAGTAGGTCTCAAATTTGAGAAGTGGATCAGTATTAACGGCAGGCCTATTTGATCACTCCTGGTTCACAGGAAGGGTGTCCAGGTCACTCAGAATTTAGGTAAATGAGGGGCAAGAAAGCGTATTTTGGACACTGTCTTGGGCTGCATTCCTCATGGAAATCTACAGTCAGAGGTTATGATGAGTGTCTATATGGAAGAAGGTGAGGGCCATGTGGGAGTGTTATGGTATTAATTGTGGTTATTTTTGTGGCAGTTGAAAGGGATGACTGAGTCCACCTGAGTTTGAACTCTGGTGTGATTCCCTTAGAGACTGAGTACAGGAACTGAACTTAGAGAAGTATTGCCATGAATTGAGTTGGGATTTTAGAAGGCCAAGCATGAGAGTCACCCTTGGAAACTGAGATCTAGGCCCAGGGTGGCTTTCCAGAGACCACTGGGAATCTCAGGCTTGATATCACATGATTTTATTCTTAACGACTTGGCAGTCTTAGTTGAGAGTCAAAACACACATGGACGTTACATTGTAGACCTCAATGGGCCTGGATTTATGTGACCCTTTGTCCAATCTTTGGGAAACCTTGCCTGTGAGAGTTCTCCAGAACTTCATTTGAAATGAACTTCCACAACATTTAATGGTCCCTGAATGAATTGAAACACACATGCTGCCAACTTCATCCTTGAAAAATTGCTAGATAAATACCATGAAATTTTTGAAATTCCCATGACCAGATGGCACTGGAGAAACTTTGGTTGTCCTGTTGCTGAACATGATTATGCAGGACAGTGACTTGATTGACTGAGTTTCATGAAAATGGTGTATAACAGAGATTCCAGGAAGTTGGAACCTGCTGAGTAGTGGGCCTAGTGCAGTGATGGGCAGGTGTGTGATAAAAAAACATCTGTGGTGGGGCCATGTGGATCTGCCATTGGCTTCCAATTGGCTTGTGACTGACATGATGCATCCAGCAGACGCTTCTATGTAAAGGCATCTTGTTATATGGAGAGGTTTCATGCCAATGTTCAGAATCCGGTTGCTATGGTCAAGGAGGCAAGCTATGTGGAATAGAAGCCTGGTTGGTACATTCTTCTGCAGACCCTGACTCACCACAGGTGACAGAACTCCCTCCAGCACTTTGTCCCAGGTGAATTCCTTTTAATTCCTGAAGCAAATACGAAACTCCCAGTGCAGCAGCAAGCAACACCAGGAAAACTGGAGGATGACCAAATGGCTTCAGAGTCCACAAGAGTAGACAATTAGCCCCCAGTGGCCACAGTTTACCTACAAACAGAAAATTAAATACAGCTTCCTCATGTTTATTGGAAAATAAGAAATCATGTATTCCAGGTCACATAGAAGCATACCCAGATTTGATGGTCTCACTACAAAGGAAGCTGAATCTCCTGACTACAACATATATTTCAAGTGCCCAACCTCAGAGGCAGTTCCTCAAGAAGTCTTTAGTCCAGCAGAGCTCCATGTTTGTGGAGTGTTTACCCTGTCCCTTACTTTTGGAATCTCCTCTACCACCTCCAAGTTTGTGAACTCATGAGCATATTTGATTCCAGATATGTATTCACAGATTTTCTAACTCTTATCCTCTAATTGTGTCTAACTTGGGGCCAAGGTAATCTCAAGGCATTGTTATGGATGAGAGTGGGAAGATACTTTTGTAGCATATATTTGCATAAACATTGGAATCATTTTCCAAATTTTCATTCAAAATACTGAATCCCTGACACAAACTACTACTAATTCTAATATGATGGAGAAAATTAACCCAAACAGAATAGAAATACAAGCAGTTCAGAGGAGGAATGGTGTATCATTGGAATTGCCTTTTGCATTATATAGGGTAGGAGTTATAAATCTAGTCAATTTTTTGTTGAAATGGTTCTCCATGTGTTTTTAAAGTTAACAAATATGTGAATTCCTGTCTACCTTTCTCTGTATCCTATTCAGCACATGTATTTTTATATGCACATATAGAATCCTACCTGGTACCACACGTACATTCTTGTGAGGTGGCTGACTTGGCAGACACAAATTGTGAGAAGAGATCACTCCTCCTAAACGCTGTTGAAACTGAAAATTCAAACTATTGATGAGCTTCCTAGTACAATAAAATTATACATGAATCCATGTTCAGTAAAACAAATTTATTTGGATCTGTGGATGACATATATTTCGTGGTGAATTTCAATTGGCATATATTGCTACTTTTTAATGTCTGTTTGTGTGCGTGCGTGCGTGTGTGTGTGTGTATGTTTATATATATATACACACACACTCTACAGATTTTTCAAAATATGAAATATATGTGTCTTATTATACACTCCGTAAATTCATTCATATTCATGTATGTGGATTAATAATCAACTTTTCACAAGATTATTCTGAGAAATATTCATCCACCTGAACTACATATTTGATTCCTATTACTGAAAACTAACAGTAAATGGTGCATACAAATCCTAATATTTCTGCAGTAACTGACACAGTTTTATATCAATGCAAGTAGATTCCTATGGGACGTGATGTGTATTTTGTCATTCATTTTTATTCAATACTGGTACATTTCTTTTTCTTCAGTTAATGCACATGATAGGATATATATTTAATCCACTAGTTCAGAAATTTATAGGCATTTTCTTTTACTTTTCATCACTTCCTAATTCAGAAAACATGTTTTCCACAGGGTTTCTTGACTGGTCTTTTCATGAGACTTCTTTCACAAAATGCAAAGGTCACACTTATGTTTGTACCGAAGTCTAAATGGAAAGTGAGTATGGATTACTAAAAACATCTATGTCCAGGTTGCCTAATCCTATCAAATGTCAATTTTATTGGTGACTACATATTTGTTTCTTCCTAAGATTATATATTCAACCTCAACACTGTTGAAAATGCCTGATCCTATCACGTACTTTATACTTTGCCTGATTTCCTAATGTCTCTATTGATATATGGTTTCCTACATACTTTCCAGAGTTCATCAATGTGACTGGCTCTTCACATGTGTTGATATTTACATTCATTCTCTACCCGAACCCCTACTGTTATAGAACGTTTGGTTCAAATCCTATACTCACTCTGCTTTCTAAACCTATGAATATCTTCCTAATCCTACTGACTATCCTTCTGACTGGATGTTCTTTTTGACATTCAATCATCCAAGGTACAAGGTGCTATGCCATTGTATATCAATTTATCTGAGACATCTGTGCAGAATATAATTCAAAGCTGAGTATTTCAATCAAGGGCCCAATGCACTTCTGGGCGTCAAAACTTACCTAGATTTCTGTGTTCATACTTATATTTCACCTATATATTCTTGTAAATATCGCAGGTTCCCAAAACCATTATTCATTGCACAGAATGATTCCTAAGCCAAATAAAACTTGTTATTAACCCTAAGCATACACTGTTCCATCAATCTATCTTTACAGTAGAGCAGGGACAGAGTTGGTCTTACAATACAGGTATGTAGGGGATCTTCCACCTGCTGAAATCCTCAAAGGTCCATGCAGAAATGATCCCTGGAGAAGACTTAGGCAGCTATGAAGGACCTGAGAGCACAAAATCATCTTCCATGGCAAAAAAACCGGTCAGGATGAAGTATTGTGTCTGAATCAGTCGCTCTGTTCTTAATGTAGAGAAGATGGACAAAACCAGGCCTGTGTGGAGAGCTGTTCCATGGTGCCTGTGGTTGATATACCATTCTAACTTATGACTGAGTCAGAGAAAGTAGGGGCAGCCTCCATCTCATGGGACCCTTGTAAACAACTGTTAGGACAAAGTGGTTGCCAAGGTATTGACCTCATTCAGTTCCTGAAGGAAGTGACCTACCTCACTTCCTTGGTGATGGAACTCTCTGAACTTGGGATCCAGGAAGCCAGCCACCCAGAGCCAGTGCCAGTCCCATTCCCAGTGGGCACACTTGTTTGAATTTTCCAAGGACAGAGTCAGTCTTTCTTGGTACCTCCTGATGTGAGGATGACCAAATGCTAGGAGAACTCTGAAGAGGGGCCTTTCCTGAGGAAGCAGGTAGTGGCTCATTGCTGGCTCCTGACAACTTAACAGAGTTCGCAAAAGGGACCTGATCTGATAAAGGACAGGCCATTTTGGGGGAATATAGTATGGTCCACCAGTCAGAGGACACTCCGGATAGTCACAGACCTTGTTGTGGGAATGAGGTGCCTTAGTGGGTGTGGGTGTGAGTTCGTGGTTTTGTCTCATGTTCTGAGAATAGGTAACAAAGGTTGTTTGTTTGGTTTGGAGTCGACTGTTTCTAGTAAGTCGTTTGAGAAGGCGAGTTTTTCTATGTCTGTGTATCCACTGTGTCCGTGGTTGTAGTTATTAGAAAAGCGAATACATCAATGGAGGTGTCCTGACTAGTAGGAAGCTTCCAGGCATTTATTCTGCCCTTTTTATGAATGGACTGCGGCTTGCCTTATGGATAGACAACACCTACTATCTTCCTAAGTTCCTGTTCACCTCCTGATTTCTGGCCTCTCTCCAGAATAGGCTCATGGTTTTGTGTCCAAGATATGTACCACCGCCAAACTCTGTGACATAGCCATGTACTGGATAGCTGAAGGGAATGGGAACATCTCAGAAACCTCAGAGAGCAGTGTAACCAGAAAAGTCTCAGTGGAGAAACCCTGCTTTGGGCAATTTGCTTACCTATGGTTCCCTTGCCCTGAATGTTAGGAATGTCTTTGCCTCAGGCCACCCCTTTGTGGAGCCTGAAGAAAACAGTTTTCAAATTGGAGTGAATGGGCATCACCTGTGGCTCTTTGCTTAATTACTTTGGAAAGGGATGTGTCTGAATCAGCCTCTTGGCCCTGTGTGAGGTTGTGGCTTTGATTCTCAGAACCTGATAGATCTAAAGAAAAATCCCATGTGTGCATCCAAAACCAAAATTGCCAAAAGAGCAGTCATTGCTGATGAAGTCTTTCGCCTCCATCTGTAAGTTTCCTGACCTCTATCAAGTGAGAATAGGGAAGATACACCAAGTCATTTGATGGCTCCTTTTGGAAAAATTCTATCACTGATGACAGCATCAGCATAAGTACCCCAACACTGCCACAATTCGCTGCACCAGCAGATAGTTCACAATGCATACAAGTGAGTTCACAATGCATACAAGTGATACATAATCCAGGCAAGTTCTACAAGCAGTTCAGTGATGGCCATTGCAGAATCTGTAGATTGGTTTTATCTTTGTCTTCACCGGCACTGGGATGAAGATAGGAATTCTGGCAATAATGGATAAGAAAAAATTCTGTAACATTCCTGAAGGCACTAAAAGAAAACAATTTTCTTAACAATTTACGTTATCTTGAAGAGAATAATTAAATATAATGAAAAGGAAAAGTGAAAGTAAACAAACACGTCTGTTAACCTCCTATTTTTTCACATATTAAAACAATCCTGAACAGTTGTTTACCCATTTAAATTAAACAATTTAATTCACGTGAATAAAAAAATGGATATATTATTTCATTAGCACTCATCATATGTGATATATGGACATACGCACATTCAAATATATAACACAAAACACAAGTGTGCACACATAATAAATACATACAACACATAATATAATACTAAAGGCCTTATAACATTTTACATGTGAAATCATCATTGCAATGTTTAAAAACTCTACAGTCAAAAAATAGAACTGATAAGCAAAACATTAACCTAGGTCTGTATGAGCTCAAAAAAACAAAAGAGAACTTCATGATTTGAGAAAGGGCAATAATAAAATAGATATTGAAAAAAGCATCCCTGTTCTGTCGCAGATTTAAGGATAGCCAAACTGGAGTTTTGGATATCAGCTGTTATGGATTTGAGCCAAATCATCTTATTTTGGTCTATCGAAATCGCTTCAGTTAATCTCTCTGGAATCCAAATCGGCTACTGTTCTCCCTGTGGAAACACATAAACAGACCCCCGACTCCAGGCAATCACTGGGTCGGGATCTTAGTTAATCTCTCTGGAATCCAAATCGGCTGGTGTTCTTCCTGTGGAAACCCACAAACAGACCTCCAACTCCAGAAAATTAATGGGTCAGGACCTTTCCATTGTCCTGTTAGAATATCCTTCCAAAGTACCTCGGGCTTATACACATTTTTTAGACACTTATGCCTTTCTGCAGCACTAAGTCCTGAAAATCCAAATTTAAAAAGTTTAGAGTAAAAAGGGTTATTTTAAGTTTATCTTTGGGGAATTTATATCCCTTCCCAATTCTGTCTTCTTACTTTAATGAGTACATTTTAATAGTGTGATGTGCTCTTTCAACTATGGCTTGTCCCTGTGGATTGTATGGGTTTCCTGATATATGAGTAATGCCAAATGATGAGCAAAATGGTTTAAAAGAGGTAGAAGTATAACCGGGGGCATTATCAGTTTTTAACTGCTTTGGAATGACCACAGTGGCAAAATTTTGTAAGCAATGAGCTATAACATCTTTAGTTTTTTTCCCCCATGAAGGGAGCCCATCAAAAATCCAGAAGAAGTATCAACTGTAACATGCAAATATTTTAATTTTCCAAATTCTGGCAAGTGTGTGACATCCATCTACCATATATGGTAAGGTATCAATCCTCTACGATTGACTCTAAGATTAAAATGTGGTAAAATGGTCACACAATTTTGACATTGTTTTATTATTTTTCTAGGTTGTTCCTTAGTTATTTTAAAATGCTTTTGTAAAGTACTAGCATTGATAATGAACTTTTTATGAAAATTTATAGCTTCTTCTAGTGTACAGAAAATATGTATGTATGTCATGTGTAGTTTTACCTGCTAAATCATTGCCCAAACTAAGGGCTCCAGGCAATCCTGTATGTGCCCAGATATGTCCTATTAAGAATGGATATTTTCTGTCCCAGATTAGACTTTGTATACTGGAAAGGAAAGAGAAAACAGTAGAGAAAGGGGAAATCCTACCAGCATCTTCAAGAGATACTATAGCATTAACTATATACTGACTATTGCAAAATAAATTAAACACAGAATCTTAAAACATCACAAAAGCTTATAATACTGCATTAAGCTCTACCTTTTGAGCTGATTTTTGGGGTGCTAAAAATGTAAAAATTTGATCAGGTGTAACTATTGCTGCTTTACCATTATTTGACCCATCAGTGAATATATTTGGAGCATTCATGATAGGAGTTTTCTTGTAATTTTTGGAAAAATTACAGGATGCAATGACCCAAAAGACAATAAAAGATTAGATGGTAAGTGGTTATCAAATAAAACATTAGATTTACACATGATTATTGCCCAAGTATTTAACTCATTAGCTAATTCATCAATTTGATTCATAGTGTATGGAGTAATAATTTTATTGGGAGAAATTCCAAACACTCCCTTTGCTGCTTTTATTCCTATGAGTATTAATTGTCGCTCAGCCTCAGGATACCTAGTAATAATAGTGTTAGAAGAATAAGATAAATGTATCCATAATAATGGACCTTCTTGCCAAAATACTCCTGTAGGAATATTTTTTGTTGGTAGCACAATAAATAATAAAGGCATTATTTTATCAAATCTATCCAAATGCATATTTCCCATATATGTTTCAATGATTTTTAATGCCTTTATTGCTTCAGGAGTTAACAATCTGGGTGAATTTGGATCAGATGGACCTTTTAGGATATCAAATATAGGTCCCAACTCTCCTGTTGGTATACCTAGATAAGGCCTTATCCAATTAATGTCTCCTAATAACTTCTGAAAGTCATTAATTGATTTGAGTTGATCTACTCGTATTTGAATTTTTGGTGGACTGACCATGGTTGAGGATAATAGAACTCCTAAATAATTAATTGGAAAATTTAATTGTACTTTATCAATTGATATCCCTAGATTATAATTTTTTAATAAGTTTGTAAGTGTGGCATAACATTCTAGCAATGGGTTTTTAACTTGTGTGCTAATAACACATCATCCATATTGTGAAATATTTGTAGTTCAGGATTTTGATTTCTAAGTGGCTGGATTACTTTGTTAACATAAATATGACAAATAGTTGGGCTGTTAGCCATCCCTTGAGGGAGTACTTTCCACTCATACCTCTGATCAGGACCTTCATGATTCAGTGCAGGGATAGTAAATGCAAAACTTGGACTATCCTCAAGAAGAATTGGAAATGAAAAAAAAAACAATCTTTAATATGTATAACTAAAACATACCAAGTTTTTGGCAAAGCAGACAATTGAGGAATCCTTGATTGAGCAGGTCCCAAAATAACCATCTCATTATTAATGGCTCTTAAATCTTGCAATAATCTCCATTTACCAGATTTCTTTTTGATGACAGAAATGAAAGTATAATGGGGAGATACAGAAGGTTGTATATGTTCTTCCGCTAATTGTTGTTTGACCAGGAACTGGGCTGCTTGTATCTTTTCTTTAGTCAGGGTCCACTGAAGAAGCCATACTGGTCTTTCTGATTTCCAAGTAATTTTTATTGTCTCAGTGGCCCTTTCTGAAAATCCAACCCATGTCTGTCTGTTGCTTGGTCTATTTGTATTGGCGCTGCTATACCTTGTTCTTGTTTTTCTAATCTTTTTCCTTTCCTAAAAACTTCTCTAGCCATAATAGTGGGTACATTTTGATTGATGTTATTTGTTAATGTCAAACCTAATTGATCTAGGACATCTCATCCCCATAAATTTACGGGAAGATTATCCAATACATATGGCTGTATAGTTCCTTCACATTCTTCAGGATCCTTCCAATCCAATACCATTGCACTTCTATGGGGATTAGTTGCCACTCCTAGGTCTCAAAGTGTTTGAGTGTATTGTTGTAATGGCCAATGTTTTGGCCATTCTTGATGAGAGACAATGCTAACATCTGCACCTGTATCAAGTAGCCCATTAAATTCATGTCCTTGAATATTTAGTTTTAGCCTGGGGCGAGAATCTAAATTTAAAGAAAGCATAACCAAATCTACACCTGTGGAGCCTAATCCCTTGGAACCTCTTTCTACAGCATGACTGGAAAATTTATCATGCAGACTGAGTATTATTAGTAACTGTGCTATACTATCTCCTGGTGAAATTACTGATATGTCCTTTGGAGAACTGGCTATAAATTTTATTTCACCTTCATAATCGGGATCAATTACCCAAGGACTTATCATAAGTCCTTTTAGATTAGAAGAGCTGCGTCCCAATAATAAGCCTACTGTTCCTTTGAGAAGAGGTCCTTTCACCATGTGTGAATGATTTGAACCCCCATCTCTACAGTTAGTACTGATCTGACGGAGGTGCAGATGTCTAACCCTGCGCTCCCTCTGATTTGTCTGATGAGGCGTCTGATGCACAATGTGTCCTGGGCACTACACTGATGGGGTTGCTGGGTTCCTCCAGTGCTCCGTATATTTGTGGTTTTGGGCCCCAGAGCATTGGGCTCCCCTGTCCATTTTTTGGCAATGGAGCCCGGTTCCTTTCTCCATGATATCGTGGATAAACAGCTAGTCCTTGTTCGTTTTTGATAATGAAGTACCCTCTATGGTGGTTTGAGAACGGCATTCATTAGCCCAATGTCTCCCTCTACGGCATCGTGGGCAAATACCCAGTATTCTACTCCTTTGGTACCTATTTTTGTTAAACCCTCTTCCTATGGAGCAATTCCTTTTAAAATGTCCTGTTTGTTCACAATTGTAGCATGTTCCTGGCCTTGCATCTAAAGCCTGTTTAATGCAGCTGCCACAAATTGCCCTTGTTCATTGATGTCTCTGGCATCTAAAGCCTGTTTTACTGCAGCTGCCATGACTTCCTCTTATTCATTATTGTCTTTACATAATTTAATATATGTGTTTAAATCTTCATGTTTCCATGGTCTAGTGATATCTCTGCACCTACGATTCGCTTGGTCATAAGCCAGTTTTTTATTAATGGCATTGCTTGTTCTGTATTCCCCAAAACTCTGGTAGCTGTTTGAATAAGCCTATCTACAAATTCAGTGTAAGATTCATTAGCTCCTTGTATTACCTTAGATAATTGACCTTGTAAACCTCCATGTCCTTGTAAAGTCTTCCATGCCCTAACCGCCTCTGCAGCAATTTGTGCGTATACGCCAGGATCATATGCAATTTGTTGCTTCTGGTCCTCATGAGGTCCCTTTCCTAACAACATATCTAGATTTCTCTGAGGATAACCAGCTTCTGCATTTAACCTAGCCGTCTCCTTGCAAAATTCCTCATTGGCAACCTTCCATAATAGGTATTGACCTCCATTTAGCACAGCTTTACACATATTAGCCCAATCTACTGGCATCATATTCAAGTTGTTAATGGATTCGAACAAGCTTACAATGAAGGGTACTTGAGGACCATAGGTTGTTACAGCCCCTTTTAGCTGCTTCACTATTTTGAAATTTAAAGCATGGTGAATTCGCTGCCCTCCTACCTCAAATACAGGGCATGTTAATACTTGAGATCCTGTCTCAGGAACCGAACTATCAACTGCGGTGTTTGGGGGCCTCCCAGCAAATGGAGGTGGCCTTGTTATTTGGACATTTACATACTCTGGTGATAGAAAGGTGTTAGTAACAGTCTCCTGTAGAGGAGGCGCTGTTGGTTGGACACTTACGCCCTCTAGTTATTGAAAGTTGTTAGTAGCAGTCTCCTTTTGTAACTTTGCCCCTGATGGCTTTTTCTGACCTAAGCTTTGTTCCTCTATCTTTGTCTGATCTGAAGTCTTTGGACTAAGCAAACCAGATATAAACGTCCTCAATGGCAATGTGCCAACTGTCAGAGTCCCTGGGCTGTTCTTTTCCCCCCTTTTAAATCTTCACCATGATGGTTCCATTATGGTATATTTAACAACTCCTTAAAAATCCATGGGCTACATTTTTGTATTGTATCAACGTATGCCCTGACTGTTCTTGACTTTACTGAGGTTCCTCCTTCCTCTAACAATTTACTTAACACTCTTTCAGTTTGTTTTTTTACTAATTTCTGATCCTGTATTTCTACTATAATACAACCCAACAAGACGATGCCAAACAAAACCGAGACAGAATAAAATAAAAAGGGAACAACAAAAAGTCATTATAGCCTTTATATCCTACTGACATGTGCATCCGTCCTTTCTCCCTATCTATTCCTCAGAAGTAAATAATTTTTTTCTCAGATGTGAGCGGTTTTTCATCCATCTCACTCATCTCCATGGACAGGCAACAAAAGTGAAGCAAAACAAAAGAGGAATCTTAAAATGGCTAGCGATCCTCTCGCCCTTCCCTCAGGGGCTAGCAGTTTACCTTATCACTTACCCTCAGTGGCTCCCCGTGCGAGCCACCAAATGCTGCAGTCTGGCTGGGCACGATTCAAGAGCGACTTTTCAAAAGAAACAAAGTTTATTTTTAGAACCACACACGTCAAGCAAAACAGCTCCTTAGGAAAAACCCTCAGAGCCCAACTGCCACCACTGGCTTCCTTGCAAAGTTTCTGTCACACCCACAAGCCTCTCCACCTCCCACAATCCTCCTGCTCCTGAGGCCATATGGCTGGGTCAGGTGGGTGGAGCCAAAAAAGTCCCACAATGAGCAGCTCTGTGGTCTGAAAGGGCAGGGAAACTGCCCAATGTGCATCATGGCAGAGGAGCCAATCAGCTTGATGTTGCTGGGGCTGCTGTGAGCCAATCATCAGCTGGCAGTCGGAAAGAGCGGGGGAAAAAGCTCAATGAGCATCTCCATTGTGCATCACCACAGAGGAGCCAATCAGCTAGATGTTGCTGGGGCCGCTGTGAGCCAATAATCATCTCGCAGGGGAATGTTGCTGGTAACTGGAAGTTTGATGGGGCCCCTTAAGCTGTGGCTCTCAACAAATTGGTGTCTCCTTTCTCTGTAGACTATTCAGCACATGTATTTTTATATGCACATATAGAATCCTACCTGTTATCAAACGTACATTTTTGTGAGGTTGCTGACTAGGCATATACAAGTTATGAGAAGAGATCACTCCTCTTAAACACTGTTGGAATTGAGAATTCAACCTATGGGTGAGCTTGTTATTAGAACAACATTATATATAGATCCATTTTCAGTGAAATCAATATTTTTGCACCTGTGGATGTTACATATTTCATGATGAATTTCAATTGGCAAATATATTGCTAGTTTAAATGTCTGTCTCTGTGTGTGTGTGTGTGAGTGTGTGTGTGTGTGTGTGTGTATATATTTATATATATATATATATATATATATATATATATATATATATATATACTCTCCAAATTTTTCAAAATATGAAATATATGAATCTTATTATACACTCCTTAAAATCATTCATATTTATGTATGTGGATTTATGATCAACTTTTCACAAGATTATTCTCAGAAATATTCATCCACCTTAAATACAGATTTGTTTCCTAGTACTGAAGACTAACTTCAGTGAATGGTGCACACAAATCCTAATATTTCAACAGTAAAACCAAGTTCAACATCAATGCAAGCATTTTACTATGGGACATGATGTGTATTTTGCGGTTCATTTTTCAGTTCATTTTTTAAACTATTTCTTCAGTTTATGCACATCATATGATATATCTTTCATCCACAAGTTCACAAATTTATAGGCATTTGTTTCAATTTCAATCACCTCCTGCTTCAGAACACATATATTCCTCCAGTGTTCTTGACTGGTCTTGTCATGAGACTTCTTTCCAAACACATTATTTTTGATTTTCATAATCATATTTGAAGCAAAACTCACACACTCTTCATGATAAACCATAACCCAAATATTACCGTTAGATGTATACCTGGTTGTAGTGAATGTATGAATATCAGTTTAAGATTTCCAGTATATTTTCAGATATCAAATCAATCCACTATTTAAAGTTGGAACTAGTTATATTATTTATTCACAGTATCGTCTATTCATACATTATTTCTGTATCCATTGACACAGGGTACTCCACTTTGTTCCCCCAATATTTATACGTCTTCAAAATATTGCTCCCAGTAATGGTGGAAGAAATGCTCATGTCACCTGATCTACATATAAATTTTAACACAGTAATATTCTGGACACAGAAAGCAAAAGTCACTCTTATGATTGTAGCAAAGCCTAAAAGGAAAGTGAGCATGGATTACTAAAAATATCCATGTCCCGGTTGCTTAATGCTCTAAAATGTAAATCCTATTGATAAATCCTATGTATTTGTTTCTTTCTAAGATTATATATTCAAACTCAACCCTGTTGAAAATGTCTAATCCTATCCCTCACTTTATACATTGCCTGATTTGTTAATGTCTTTATTGATATCTGCTTTCCTACATATTTTCCCCATTTCATCATTGTGTCTGACTCTTCACATGTGCTGATATTTACATTCACTCTCTTATTGAAAACCAATTGCTAAAGAACATTTGGTCCAAATCCTATACTCATTGTTGTTTCTAAACCTAGAGACTATCGTCCTAAACCTACGGACTTTCCCTTTGTGACTGGATGTTCTCTTCAACTTTCAATCATCCAAGGTACAAGGTCCTATGTCATTGTATATCGATTTATCTGAGACATCTGTGCAGAACATAATTCAAAGCTAAGTAACCCACTCAAGGGCCCAATGCCCATCTGAGCTTCAAATCTTGCCTAGATTTCTGTTTTCATACTTTTATTTTACCTATATATTCTTGTAATTATTGCAGATTCCCAGTACGAATATTCATCCTGCAGAATGATTCCTAACCCAAATCGAACGTGTTATTAACCCTAACCATACACTGTTCCCTCAATCTAACTTTACAGAAGAGCAGGGACAGTGTGACCAGGAAAGTCTCAGTGCAGAAACCCTGCTTTGGGCCTTTTGCTTACCTATTTTTCTGTTGCCCTGAATGTCAGGAAGTTCTTTACCTCAGGCTAACCCTTTGTAAAGCCTGAAGAAAACAGTTTTCAAATGGAAATGAATGGGCATCACCTATGGCTCTTTGCTAAATTTCTTTGGAAAGGGATGTGTCTGAATCAGCCTCTTGGCCCTGTGTGAGGCTGTGACTTAGATTCTCAGCACCTGATGGATCTAAAGAAATATCCCATGTGTGCATCCAAAACCAAAATGGCAAAAAGTTCAGTCATTTTGGATGAAGTATCTTCCCTTCCTCTGTTAGATTCCTGACCTCCATCAATTGAGAATAGGGATCCTTTGGGTCATATGAGTTCTTCAATCCCTGAAGAGGTGCTTGGGTTTCTCATGATTCCAATTCACATAAAGAATCTGTACCTATCAATCAGAAGTAGTCAGTCAATATTGCTCCCAGAAATGGTGGAAGAAATACTCATGTCACCTGATCTACATATACATTTATTCACAGAAATATTCTGGACACTAAATTCAAAGTTCACATTTATGATTGTACCAAAGCCAAAATGGAAAATTAACATGGATTACTAAAATCATCCATGTCCAAGATTACTTATGCTCTCAAATGTCAATCCTATTGATGACTACATATTTGTTTTTTCCTAAGATTGCATATTCAAACTCAACCCTGATTTCATAATGTCTCTATTGATATCTGCTTACCTACATATTTTTCCCACTTCATCATTGTGACAGACTCTTCACATGTGCTGACGTTTAAATTCATTTTCTATCCGAAACCCTGTTGCTAAAGAAATTTTGTTCCAAATCGTACACTCACCCTTCTTCCTATACCTACCTACTATCTTCCTATTCCTACTGACTATCCCTTTTTGACTGGATGTTCGCTTCTACATTCAATCATCCAAGGTACAATGTCCTATGCCATTGTATATCAATTTATCTGAGACATCTGTGCAGAATGTAATTCAATGCTCAGTATCACAATCAAGGGCCCAATGCACTTCTGGGCTTCCAATCTTACTTGGATTTCTATTTTCATACACACAGTTCACCTCTATATTCTTATAAATTTCGCAGGTTGCCAATACCATTATTCATCCAGAAAATGATTCCTAATCCAAATTGAACCTGTTATTAACCCTAAACATACAGTGTTCCCTCAATCTTACTTTACAGAAGAGCAGGGACAGAGGTGGTCTTATAATACTGAAATGTAGGGATCCTCTACCTGCTGAGAACTTCAAAGGTCCATGCTGAAAGTATCCCTGGAGAATATGTAGGCAGCTATGAAGGACCTGAGAGACCACAAGTCATCTTCCATGGCAAACAACCTGGTCAGGATGTAGGGTTGTGTCTTAATCAGCTTCTCTCTTCTTAATGTAGAGAAGATGGACCAAATCAGGCCTGTATGGAGAGCTGTTCCCGGGTGCCAATGCTTGATATACCATTTTAACTTGTGAAATTGTCACATTAAGTAGGGGAAGCCTCCATCTCATGGGACCCTTGGAAGCAACTGTTAGGACAAAGTGGTTGCCAAGGCAGTGACCTCATTCAGATCCTGAAGGAAGTGACCTCACCTCACTTCCTCGGTGATGGAAATTGGCATCCAGGAAGCCAGGCACACAGAGCCAGTCCCAGTCCCACTCCCAGTGGTGTCACTAGTTTTGAATTACCAAGGACAGAGTCAGCCTATCTTGGTACCTACAGATGTGAGAATGGCCATATGCCAGGAAAGCTCTGAAGAGGGGGCTTGTATGAGAAAACAGATAGTGGCTCACCACTGGCTTCTGACAAGTCTCAGTGAAGAAACCCTGCTTTGGTACTTTTAATTACCTATTGTTCTGTTGCTCTGAATGTCAGGAAGTTTTTTGCCTCAGGCCACCCCTTTGGGAAGCCTGAAGAAAAGAGTTTTCAAATGGAAATGAATGGGCATCATCTGTGGCTCCTTGCTTAATTGCTTTGGAAAGGGATGTGTCTGAATCAGCCTCTTGGCCCTGTGTGAGGCTATGGCTTAGATTCTTAGCACCTGATGGATCTAAAGAAGCATCCCACGTTTGCATCCAAAACCAAAAGAGCCAAAAGAGCAGTCATTGTGGATGAAGTCTCTCACCTTCCTCTGTAAGGTTCCTGACGTCCATCTATGAGAATAGGGATCCTTTGGGTCAAATGAGTTCTTCAAAGCCCTGCAGAGACTAGATCATACGTTCATAGGTTTCTCATGACTCCAATTAACATAAAGAATCTAAACCCCACATTCATTAGGCCTCAAAATGGAGAATCAGAGCAGTATTAAGGGCAGGCCTCTTTGATCACTCCTGGTTCACTAGAAGGGTTTCCCAGCCACATTGACTTTAGGCAAATGTGGGCAAGGGACCTTATTTTGGATACTGTCTTTGGCTGTGCCCCTCATGAAAAACTACAGCCTGAGGTTATGATGAGTGTCGATATGAAAGAAGATGAGGGCCATGTGGAAGTGTTTTGGTTTTAATTGTGGTCATTTTTGTGGCTGTTGGAAAAGATGATGGGTCCACCTGGTCTTGAACACTGGTGTGATTCCCCTTAGAGACTGAGTTTTGGAATGGACCTCAAAGAAGTATTGCCATGTATTGTGTTGGGATTTTAGGATGCCACACATGAGAGTTGCCCTTGAAAACTGAGATCTAGGCCCAGGGTGGCTTTCCACAGAGCACTGGGAATCTCAGGAAGAATATCACATAATTTTATTCTTAAAGAATTGGCAGCCATAGTTGCAAGTCAAAACACACATGGACCACACATTGTAGACCTAAAGCGCCTGGCTTTATGTGACCTTTTTGCCTGTCTTTGGGAAGCCTTGCCTGTTAGAATTCTCCAGAATTTTCAATGAAATGAGCTTCCTCTCCATTTAATGGTTCCTGAATGAATTGAAACCCACAGTGCCTCCAACTTCATCCTTGAAAAATGTCTGATAATTACCATGAAATTTTTGAAATTCCCATGACCACTTCGCACTGTAGAATCTTTGGATGTTCTATTGATGATCACGAGTATACCAGACAGTGCCTGTTTGATTTGGTTTCATGAAAATGGTGTAGAACAGAGATGGCAGTAATTTGGACCCTGCTGAGTAGTCGGCCTAGAGAAGTGGTGTGAAGGTGTGTGTTAAAACATTTGTGGTTGGGTGATGTGGATCTGCCATTGGCTTTCAAATGGTTTGTGACTGACATGGTGCAGCCCCCAGACCCTTGTATGTAAAGGTATGTTGTTATATGGAGAGGTTTCAGTGCAATGTTTAGAATCAGATTGCTATGGTGAAGCGGGCAAGCTATGTGGGATAGAAGCCTGGTTGGTGCATTCTCCCGCAGACCCTTACCCATCACATGTGACAGAACTCCCTCCAGTACTGTGTCCCAGTTGAACTCTTCGTATTTCATGAAGCAAATACCAAACTCCCAGTGCAGCTGCAAGAAACACAACAAAAAGTGGAGGATGAGCAAATGGCTTCCAAACTGGAAGACACTTAGCACTCAGTGACAACAGTTTACCTACAAAGAGAGAATTCAGCACTGCTGCCTCATGTCCTTTGGAAAATAAGAAACCATGTCCTCCAGGTCACATACATGCAGACCCAGCTTGATGGTCTCACTACAAAGGGAGCTAAAGCTCCTGACAACAACATATATTTCAAGTGCCCAACCTCAGAGGCAGTTTCTCAAAAAGTCTTTAGTCTAGCAGAGCTCCATGTTTGTGGAGTTTTACCCTCTCCCTTACATTTGGAAACTCCTCTACCACCTCCAAGGTTGTGAACTCCTGAGCATTTTCCATTCTTGATGTGTATTCACAGATTTTCTAACTCTTCTCCTCTAATTGTGTCTTACTTGGGGTGAAGGTAATGTCAAGGCATTGTTCTGGATGAGAGTGGGAAGATTTTTGGGTAGCACATATTTGCATACACATTGGATTCTTTCTCCAATTTTCCATTTGAAATACTGAATCCCTGACTGTAAGGGGTAGAAGGAATTCTCCTTCAAAGAATAGCCTGACACTTACAAGAAACAGCCCCCAGGGAGACATCCTGTCTGGGAGACATCCTGTAGTCATCTGTGTTCCTGAGACATCCTGTGGCCATCTGTCTTCCTGAAATATCCTGAGGTTATCTCACCTTGTGAAGACATCCAGGAACTGCTGATAAGAGAGCTTTCAAATCTCCAGCATATAAATTCCTCTGTGTGAACAATAAAAGTTTGCAGCTTGATCAGAACTTTTGTCTTGCTGTCATCTCTCGGGTCTCTTGTCCCTTCATTCCTCCCCATCTAGGTTTGCTACCCACGTTGCTGTGTCCTGCAGGCCAGGACAACTGGAGCCCAACGACTGGGGCTCGAGCCTTTGACTGAGGGGGAACCCTGTCCTCCTGGAAGATTTGGAGAAGTGGAGCTCGCGATTGCCTCAGCAGACACCACTGAGAGACAGATCCAGGAGGAGAGTGGGGATGACGCACAGTGAGTGACCCACCATGGGACAAGCAGTTTCGTCACATGATTTGTTTTTGTCAGGCCACAAGGAATCCTTAAATACATGGGGGGCACGTGTTAAGAAAAATGACTTAATATTTTTCTTTTCATACATCGAAGAATTTTTTCCATGGTTTCCCCTTGAAGGTACCATTGATGGTAAAAGATGGCTTAGAGTAGGAGACATTTTAAAAGATTATTATGAATCCTTTGGCCCAGAAAAAGTGCCTGTTCCTACCTTTTCTTTCTGGAAATAAATTAGTGAAATTCTTAAAAGTTCACCCTTTGACAATGGTACCTTAATACTTGTCAGGATTGGGGAAGAGACTTTGCAAAAGACCTCTCGTCCCTTCTCGGCATGCCCATCAGTTAGTATAGACATAGACCCTTCTTAGTCTCCCCAGGACCCTGGGACCTTCCTGATCTTCCTCAAAATCCCACCCTAATGAATAAGGCTCCAATGGTTTCCAACCGCCTTTATGCAGTTTTAAATCCCGGAGAAACATTGACCCCTGGGGAGGAGGCTACCTTGGAGAAGGAAGCAGCTCGCTACCATTCAGAAGACTCTCCACCTCTCAGGACCCTGCCACAGACTATAGGACTTACACATTCCCCTCCCTCCTATATCCCTCCTGCCTTTTGTGCTCTGGCCCTTCAGGGGCCAAATGTCCCCCCAGATATTTTTTCCCCACTTCCCTTGCCTAACCTGGCTCCCTTGAGAGAGTCTCTCCAACATGGACGGGAACAGATCCAATTTTTAAAAGAATAAAGATCCCTTGACTCTGAGCTCTCTTCATTAGCCTTAGGAATGGAGTCAACACAAGCTGGCCCACAGTGGTCTAATACAAAGGCGAAGCCGCTCCATCGGCCTGTGCTCGCCTTCCAGTCACCACCAGTCAGATAGATAAGCCTGCCCAGGCTGAGGTCAAAGACTTAGAAGAGGAAAAAGAGGAGGAAGCGGGGGAAATGGATCAAGGAGATCAGGACTTAGAGGATGAGGAGTTCACCCCTAGGCAGGAAGGAACCCAGAGTGTCTACAAAAAATTTAGCCTCCATTTTCTTGAAAAACTTAAAAAGGCTTGTGCTCACTATGGCCCCACTGTGCCCTATATGTTGGCTTTATTAGAAAGCTGCAGCACACAATTTCTTACTCCCAATGATTGGAAATTTTTAGACCTAGCTGCCCTCAGTGCCGGAGACTTCCTGCTATGGAATGCAGATTTCAAAGAGCCCTGTCAGAAACTACTCAAAAAAAAATTAACAAAGGCCTCCTCTAAATCCTGGACTTATGTTAAGCTAGTGGGCAATGCAACTTTTGACACTAAAACTAAACGGGCACGTTTCCCTGCTGGACTTTTTTCGCAGATTTAGATGGCTGGCTTAGTTGCTTGGAGACTCCTCCCTGAAAGGGCCTCGGCTATCATTTCCCTGGCAAGAACTCGACAAGGGCCCAACGAGCCTTATAGCGACTTTGTTCCCCGGCTTTACCTAGCTGTGGAATGCTTGCTTGGACCAAGCGAAAGTGAAAGCACCTTTGTAAAACATCTTGCCTTTGAAAATGTCAACCCAGCATGTCAGGATGTTCTTCGATATCATAAGGATAAAGGGAAACTTTCTGACTTTATTAGAATCTGTGCAGGCTTGGGTGCAGCCCATGCCATGGGTCTCAAATTAGTGCTGCATTTACCAAGGCCTTTTACAATACTGGCTCAAGTACTTGCTTTACTTGTAAACAACCAGGCCATTTTGCATGCAGGTGGCCGACAGGCAAACAAAGAGTACGAATAGTGTCTCCTCAAACTGGAGCTAAACCGACCCCAGCTACACTTTGTCCTTGATATGGTAAAGGTCATCACTGGGCCAGTGAGTGTAGATCAATGACAAATGCCCTCAGACAGCCTATTTCTTCCTACTTCTCAGGAAACTCCCTGGGGCAATGAGGTTTGTTCCCTCCCAAACTCCCAACCTACCTCAAAATCCTTCTCCACAATTGGCTCCCTCCAACTACCCACTCCAGGCAGTGCAGGATTGGACCTCTGTGCCACCACTGATACAATATTAGACTCAATGCAAGGGCCCCAGATAATACCAACTGGAATTATGGGTGCCCCTCCATCTCATACGTGTGCCCTTATTCTTGGAAGTGCCTCTACTACCTTACAAGGTGTTCAGGTCTTCCCTGGCATTAATGATAATGATTTCACTGGAGAAATAAAAATACTGGCCACAGTTATTAATAGAGTTGCGGCCATCCCAGGAGGAAAAAGTCTTGCACAATTAATACTTCTTCCCTTAGATTAAGGGGCATTTCCACCTCCCAAACCTACTGTGGGGGACTGCCTCCTTGGGCTCCTCTGAGGTATATTGGGTTCACCCCATTTCTCATATTAGACACACCCTTACCTTACTTATTGAAGGAAAGGAATACCAAGCAATTGTAGTTACTGGAGCTGATGCGACAATTATTTCTCAAAAATACTGGCGATCAGGTTGGCCCCTCACCCCATCCTTGACTGACCTTAAAGGGATAGGAAAGTCAAAAAATCCTCTGGTCAGCTCTACTGCTCTTAGCTGGACTGATAAAGAGGGTAATAAGGGAACTGTCACTTCTTTCGTTGTTCCTGACCTCCCTGTTTACCTATGGGTTGGAGATATTTTGAGTCAAATAGAAGTTATTCTTGCCAGTCCCAATTCCATGGTGACTCATCAAATGCTCCGTATGAATTTTGTTCCTGGTACAGGCCTTGGGAGGCTGAGACAAGGACTGGTGGAGCCTATACAACCCATAAAAAAATACATATGGACTTGGATATTTGGATTTTTAGTGTCGGTTCCTGACCCTCCTGTTCCCATGGAGATAAAATTATTTGGGAGACTCAGACTCTTGTGTGGGTGGATCAGTGGCCCCTTATCCAAGAAAATTTGGAGGCTGCCTCCATGTTAGTGAAGGAACAGCTGGCAGCCCGCCATGTAGAGCCCTCAACCTCACCATCGTACACTCCTATTTTTGTTATCAAGAAAAAATCAGGCAAGTGGCGCCTTTTACAAGATTTGTGTGCCATTAATAAAGTTATACTCCCGATGGGAGCACTACAGCCAGACATTCCCACACCAGTGGCTATTTCCAAAAACTATTGTAAAATGGTTATGGACTTAAAAGATTGCTTTTTTACCATTCCTTTGCATTCTGTGGATAGACCCTATTTTGCCTTTAGTCTTTCTTGCATTAATATTCAGGGCCCTATGCAGAGACTTCAATGGAAGGTTCTTCCCCAAGGTATGGCCAACATCCCTACTCTTTGCCAAAAATACGTTGCTCAAGAAGTAGACCCTGTGAGAGAGCGAGGGCCACAAATTTATATTTTACATTATAGGGATGATTTGTTAATTGCTGCACCTAATACCCATGATCTTAATAATTGTTACTTGGACTTTTACAAAATCCTCACTACCTTGGGACTACAGATAGCTCCTAATAAGGTTCAAACACAGGACTCTTATAAAAGTTTGGGCCTTAAAATTCTACAGAAATCAGATCCAAATTTCTAAAATACAACTACGTGTGGACCATCTTCACACCCTTAAAGATTTTCAGAAATTACTGAGGCATATTCAATGGCTAATAACATATTTAAAATTATGCACTTGTGTACTTTTGACCCTTAATGATATTTTGAGAGGTAATTCCCACCCCTCCTCCCCTCAAAATCTTACTCCCAAGGCATGACAGGCATTAAACCAAGTCACAGAAGCCATTGCCCAACAATTTGTTACGCAAATTTCTTATAACCTTCCTCTGGTTCTGGTTATTTTACACACTCCTCATACACCCACAGGAATATTTTGGCAGCGAGATCCACATTTTAAAAATAAAGAATGCCCCTTGTTTTGGGTCCATTTACCCACCACATCCTCGAAGGTTATTACTGTTTATCTTGCTCAGGTAGCTTCTATTATTTTTAAAGGTCATTTGATTTCTCTACAACATTTTGGCAAAGACCCTGATAATATTTTTATTCCATATACTAAGGACCAAACCAAATTTTTACTAGAGACAAGGGATGAATGAGGTATTTCCCTATGAGGCTTTTGGGAACAATTGATCACCACCTCCCCAATGACCCCCCTTTACATTTTGTCCAGTTACATCCATTTACTTTTCCTGAAATTACTCAAAATGCTCCCATTCCTCAAGCCCTTACTGTCTTTACAGACGGTTCCTGTAATGGCCGAGCGGTCTTTGTTGTCAATAACCAGCCTACCACCTTTGATACTGTCTATCAGTCACCACAGTTTGTGGAATTGTATGACATAACACAAGTTTTTATAACATTTTTTATAATCCTGTTAATATTTATAAAGACAGTGGCTACATTGCTCATTCTGTGCACCTGCTGGTGATTTCACCCCCCATTAAGGCTTCTAACAATGCGGCCTTTCTGTTTTACCAGCTTCAGCAGCTAATTCAGGTCAGACAACACCCATTTTTCTTAGGACACATAAGGGCACACTCTGATCTTTCCAGACCTCTAATTCAAGGTAATGCCCAAGCTGATGCAGCAACTTGTTCCATCTTTCCAATTTTTGTTGGCTCCATTCAAAAGGCCACGGAGTTACACAATCTACACCATTTAAATTTCCAGAGCCTTTGATTACTTTGTAAAATTACCAGGCAACAGGCATGAGAAATAGTAAAAGCATGCCCTAGTTGCGCTGTCTCCCTCCCCATTCAACACTTGGGAGTTAACCCCCGAGGATTACTGCCCGATCAGTTTTGGCAAATGGATGTTACTCATTTTCTTGAATTTGTAATAGCCAAATATATATACACATTTCTGTAGATACCTTCAGCGGCTTTATTTTTGCATTACCACATTCTGGAGAGGCTACCAAAGATGTCCTTTCTCATCTTGTTTCAGCCTTTTCTGTTATGGGTAAACCAATACACATTAAAACAGATATTTATCCTACATATACCATTGCCAAGTTTAAACAGTTTTGTGCTACCTTGCAAATTTGTCATACTCCTGGAATTCCATACAACCCTCAGGGCCAAGGCATTGTGGAACTTGCCCACCTTACCTTAAAAACTTGGCTAACCCTCCTTAAGGCTTCCTCCCTTGTATTTACCACACCCAGGCATCACCTTAACAATACATTATTTGCCCTTATTTTTCTTACCCTAGACAATGAAGGCCATTCGGCAGCAGACAGACACTGCCATCCCTCGTCCAATTCTGTTCGCCCACCTGTTATGTGACACAATCCCCTTACAAATAAATAAAAAGGCCCAGATCCTGTCCTCATCTGGGGAGGAGGCTCAGCTTATGTTTTGGACCAAGATCAAACAGCCCCAAGATGGTTACCAGAACTCCTGTTTAAACAGGTTAATGACTTACCTCAAAACAGGGACAGAGGGACTCCTCATGAGGACAAAATTTCTTCTTTTTCAGATGCAGCCAACAATCTGCCAGCCTTGGAATAACAGTTCCTGTGGGCACAGGTACACTGGCTTAGGCACGTCTATTCACTCTTACCATCGCCTGTCTCAACAAATTATAAACTCTATCAGTAACAACTGATAAAAACTCTATCATGAACCATTAAAGATTTGCAGGACCAAATAGACTCCCTGGCAGAAGTGTTCCTTCAAAAAAGACGAGGCTTAAATTTGCTGACAGCTTACCAGGAAGGTATTTGCTTGGCCTTAGGGGAACGATGCTGCATTTATGCCAATAATTCTGGCATAGTATGCACTAAAATTAAGCAGCTTCAAGAAGATCTAGAAAAGAGACGAAGGGAAATATTTGAAAATCCCCTCTGGACTGGGCTTAATGGATTTCTGCCCTATCTTCTTCCCCTATTAGGCCCTTTGTTGGGTTTACTTTTAATGGTGTCCCTAGGACCCTGCATTATAAACAGGCTGTTACAATTTATTAAAGAACAGATTAATATTTTGGCCTCTAAGCCCCTACAGGTTCACTATCATCACCTGGATATGGAAGACCGTGCTGCCAACATTTAAAAGGATGTTCTACCCTCCTCACAAGCTTATTTCTTAAGGTTACATACCCACAGATCTCGCTTTCTTATATAAAACTCTAAGTAACAGCTCTGACCAACAATCTTCTGCCCTTGCCATAAGGGTTCGTCCTCCATGGGCCCCTCTGTTTGGGGGAGGACGCACCCATGGAGTGAGGACGTTAGGCCATAATAACAGAGGGTGCAGGAAGGGCTGCAGGAGGATGGATCCATGGTTTCCAAAACCCTAGTCTTCTGAGTGACACGCTCTGGTGCATGGCAGTTGGCATGCTTCCCCCTCAAAGCCGTCTCCTTAAAAAACATGCCTAGGCCACCACGAAATCTCCTAGTAAACATGCTCGATCAGATCAGGAGATATTCTAAGGCCTGTTAGAGAAACAGAGCCTCTATAACCCCCTAAAACATTGGCCTGTAAGGTATGGTCAAATATTTTATATAAGAAAGGGGGAAGATGTCAGGGGCTAGAAGGAAGTTCTCCTTCAAAGAATAGCCTGACACTTACAAGAAATAGACCCCTGCGAGATTTCCTGCCTGGGAGACATCCCGCAGCCATCTATCACCCTGAGACATCCTGCGGCTATCCGTCTTCCTAAAATATCCTGAGGTTATCTCACCCTGTGAAGACATCCAGCAACTGCCGATAAGAGAGCTTTCTCATCCGCAGCATATAAATACACTGTGAGAACTATAAAAGTTTTCAGCATGATCAGAACTGTTGTCTTGCTGTCTTCTCTCATCACTCTTGTCCCTTCATTCCTCCCCAACAAGGTTCAACGCCCACGTTGAAGTGTCCAGCCGGCCCGGACACCTGACACTAAACCATAACCTACTAGACTCTGACTACTAATCCTAATATGATGGAGAAAAATAATCCAAACAGAATGGAAATACAAGCAGTACAGAGGAGGCATGGTGTATAGTTGGACTTGCCTTTTGAATGATATAGGGTAGGTGTTATAAATCTAGCTAATTTTTAACTGAAATAGTTCTCCACATGTTTTTAAAGTTAACAAATATGTGAATACCTGTCTCCCTTTCTCTGTAGCCAATTAAGCACATGTATTTTTATATGCACATATAGAATCTTACCTGGTATCACACGTATATTCTTCTGAGGTGTCTGACTTGGCAAATACAAATTGTGAGAAGAGATCACTCCTCCTAAACTCTGTTGGAACTGAAAATTCAACCTATGGGTGAGCCTCCTAGTAGAACAACATTATACATAAATCGATGTTCGGTAAAATAAATATTTTTGCATCTGTGGCTGATGTACATTTCATGAAGAATTTCGATTAGCATATATATTGCTACATTTTATTGTCTGTGTGTGTTTTTATATATATATATATATATATATATATATATATATATATATATATATATATATATACAGTCTCCAAATTTTTCCAAATATAAAATATATGTGTCTTATATACACTACCTAAATTCATTCATGTTCATAAATATATGTGTCTTATATACACTACCTAAATTCATTCATGTTCATGTATGTGGATTTATAATCAACATTTCACAAGATTATTCTCAGAAATATTCATCCACCTGAAATACATATTTGTTTCCTATTACTGAAAACTAACTTCAGTGAATGGTGCATACAATCCTAATATTTCTACATTAACTGACCCTGTTTAACATCAATGCAAGTAGATTCCTATGGGACATGATGTGTATTTTGAAGTTCATTTTATTCAACACTGGTACAATAGAATTTCTACAGTTTACGAACATCATAGGACATATATTTCATCCATAAGTTCACAAATTTATAGGCATTTGATTCACTTTCAATCATTTACTGATTCAGAACACTTGTATTCCTCCAGGTTTCTTGACTGGTCTTTTCATGAGACTTCATTTCGAACACATTATTTTTGATTTCCATAATCATTTTGAAGCAAAACTCACACACTCTTCATGATAAAACATAACCCTAATATTACCATTAGATGTATTACTGGTTGGAATGAATAATTGTATATCAATATAAGATTTTCTGTATATATTCAGATATCAATTCAATCCTTTATTTAAAGTTGGAACCAATTATATTACTTATTCACAGTATGGTCTATTCATGCATTATCTCTACATTCATAGACACAGGGTACATCTATTTGTAACCCCAATACTAATTTATTCGTCTTCAAAATGTTGCTCCCAGAAATGGTGGAAGAAATACTCATGTCACCTGATCTACGTATGCATTTATCACAGTAATATTCTGGACACAAAAAGCAGAGGTCACACTTATGATTGTACCAAAGCCTAAATGGAAAGTGAGCATGGATTACTAAAAACATTCATGTCCAGGTTGCCTAATGCTCTCAAATGTCAATCCTATTTATGACAACATATTTGTTTCTTCCTAAGACTATATATTCAACCTCAGCCCTGTTGCAAATGTCTAATCCTATCACTCACTTTATACTTTCCCTGATTTCCTAATGTCTCTATTGATGTCTGCTTTCCTAAATATTTTCACCAGTTCACAATTTTGACTAACACTTCACATGTGCTGACATTTACATTCACTGTCTATGTGATACCCTATTGCTAAAGAACTTTTGTTACAATTTCTGTACTCACTCTTCTTCTGAAACCTACAGAATATCTTCCTAATCCTACCGACTATCCCAGTTTGAGTGGATACTCACTTCTACATTCAATCATCCAAGGTACAAGGTCCTATGCCATTGATTATTGATTTATCTGAAACATCTATGCAGAACATGTATCAAAGCTAAGTATCCCAATCAAGAGCGCAATGCCCTTGTGGGATTCCAATCTTACCTAGATTTCTGTTTTCATACTTATATTTCACCTATATATTCTTATAAATATCACAGGTTCCCAATACCATTATTCATCAAGCAGAATGATTCCTAACCCAAATCAAACCTGTTATTAAGCGAAACGATACACTGTTCCCTCAATCTAACTTTACAGAAGAGCAGGGACAGTGTTGGTCCTAAAATAGAGGAATGTAGGGAATCTTCCACCTGTTGAAAAACTCAAAGTTTCATGCAGAAGTGATCCCTGGAGAAGATATAGGCACCACTGAAGGACCTTAGAGAGCAAAAGTCAACTTCCATGGCAAACAACGTGGTCAGGATGGAAGGTTGTTACTGAATCAGCCTCTCTGTTCTTTTTTTTATTATTGGTTGTTCAAAACCTTACAAATCTTTTGACAATACATATTCATACATTAGCATACATTAGCTTCAAGTGATTTATGAACTCCCATTTTTACCCCAGATACAGATTGAAGAATCACATCGGTTACACATCCACATTTTTACATAATTCCATACTAGTAATTGTTGTATTCTGCTACCGTTCCTATTGTCTACTATCCCCCCTCCCCTCCCCTCCCATCTTCTCTGTCCACCCCATCTACTGTAATTCATTTCTCACCTTGTTTATTTTCCCATTCCATTCACAACCTCTAATATGTAATTTAGTATAACAATGAGGGTCTCCCTCCATTTCCATGCAATTCCCCTTTTCTCTCTCTTTCCCTCCCACCTCATGTCTCTGTTTAATGTTAATATTTTCTTCCTGCTCTTCCTCCCTGCTCTATTCTTAGTTGCTCTCATTATATCAAAGAAGACATTTGGTATTTGTTTTTTAGGGATTGGCTAGATTCACTAAGCATAATCTGCTCTAGTGCCACCCATTAGAATATGGACTCAAACAGTCCTGTTTGGAGAGCTGGTCCCGGGTGCCTATGGTTGATATACATTCTAACTTGTGAAAGTGTCACAGGACGTAGGGGCAGCCTCCATCTCAAGGGACCCTTGGAAGCAACTGTTAGGACAAAGTTGTTGCTAAGGCAGTGACCTCATTTAGTTCCTGAAGGAAGTGACCTCACCTCACTTCCTTGGTGATGGAACTCTAAGAACTTGGGATGAAGGAAGACAGGCACCCAGAGCCTGTCCCAGTCCCAGTCCCAGTGGGCTCACTTGTTTGGATATACCAAGGACAGAGTCAGTCTTTCTTGGTACCTACTGATATGAGAATGGCCAAAAGCCAGAAAAGCTCTAAAGAGGGGCCTTTCCTGAGAAAGCAGATAGTGGTTCACCAGTGGCTCCTGACATCTTCACAGAGTTGGTTAAAGAGACCAGATCTGAGACAGGACAGGCCATTTCGGGGGAACATACTATGGCCCACCAGTCAGAGGACACTCTGGATAGTCACAGACCTACTTTGGGGAAGGAGGTGCCTCTGTGGGTGTCGCTGTGTGTTTGTGGATTTGCCTCATGTTCTGAGAATAGATAGAAAAGGCGGTTTGTTTGGTTTTGAGTGAACTGTTTCTAGTAAGTCATTTGACAAGGCGAGTGTTTCTATGTCTGTGTATCCCACTGTGTCCATGGTTATAGACATTAGAAAAGATAATGCATCAATTGATGTGTCCTGTCTAGTAGAAAGCTTCCCATCATTTATTCTGCCAAATTGATGAATGGATTTTGGCTTGCCTTATCGATGGGCAACACGCGCTATCTTCCAAAGTTCGTGCGTTCTTACTGAATTCTGGCCACTCTACAGAATAGGCTCATGGTTTTGTGTCCAATATATGCACCACTTCCAAACCCTGTTACATGGCCATGTACTGGATAGCTGAAGGGAATGGCGAGCATCTCAGAAAACTCAGATATCAGTGTGACCAATAAAGTCTCAGTGGAGAAACCCTGCTTTGCTTACCTATTGTTCTGTTGCCCTGAATGTCAGGAAGGTCTTTGTTTCAGGCCACCCCTTTGTGAAGCCTGAAGAAAACAGGTTTCAAATGGAAATGAATGGGCATCACCTGTGGCTCTTTGCTTAATTGCTTTGAAAAGGGATGTGTCTGAATCAGCCTCTTGGCCCTGTTTGAGGCAATGGCTTAGATTCTCACCACCTGATGTATCTTAAGAATGATCCCATGTGTGCATTCAAATCCAAAATGGCCAAAAGAGCAGTCATTGTGGATGAAGTCTCTCCCCTTCCTCTTTTAGGTTCCTGACCTCCATCAAGTGAGAATAGGGATCCTTTGGGTCAAATGATTTCTTCAAAGCCCTGCAGAAGCTAGCCGATATGTGCTTGGGTTTTATAATGACTCCAATTCACATAAAAAAATAAACCCCACAGTCCGTAGGCCTCAAATTGGAGAAGCAGAGAAGTATTAACAGCAGGCCTATTTGATCATTCCTAGTTCACAGGAAGTGTGTCCAGGCAACCCTGATTTTAGGCCATTAAGGGGCAAGGGAG